>NC_056728.1:1157326990-1157491990 GCF_019279795.1 Protopterus annectens
AGTATTGTGAAGAAAGTATATGCATCTTCCACCTTGGGGAATAAGCTGATGTTAGACAACTGGGAGATGTGACAGAGGATATCCAAGATGGCGCCCTAAATCAAAGACTTCGTAGTCAGGAAATGTTAAGGACTGGAAGAAAAGAATAAGACCATGTAAATGGTAAAGCATTTGTTATATTCCACATAATTCCTTAAAAAAGCAGGAATTTCCCTACCCTTCTTATTATAAGTAATCTCCTGGTCAGTGATTGTAAAGCAAAAACCTTTGAAGAGGAGTCTTGAGATAGCTGCTGATTGAGCATCAGCTAGAGCTCTCCATGTGCAAAAAAAAAAAAAAAAAAATCAGTAAAAAAGTCGATAAAGGTTACTGACTCAGGATTAATATGGCCACTGGCCAGTACAAAATTCAGCAAAAGGGTCGATAAAGGTTACTGACTTAGGGTTAATTTGGCTACTGGCCAGTGAGTTCAACACTTAGGTGTCAACAAAAAAAAAAAAAAAGCTGGGAAACTTAAGGCAAGTCATTGAAAAAGGGAGAAGTAAAAATAATCTGATGATGTCATTTTTATTCGTTCTTCAACCTGTGGGTTTTGGATCCTACTCTTGTCTCTTTCCAAAGCTTAAGGTTCCGGAGCTTGAACTCCTCCCCTGCTCATCATGACTCACTCCTCCAAATGACCTCTGATCTCGTTTGTGCTCTGTCAAGAAGCATCGTGAGCCATGTGCTTGAGGTCCATTGAGAGTTTCTTCTTGTGATTCCAGATACGTTTGATTTTTCTTTGCTGTATCTTTGCTGTACTATCTTTTTTCTTTCTTTCCCCTGTCTTCTTAGTTTCTTTATTTAAAAAAAAGCCGTTTGGTGGTCTGTACTTTGCGGGAGCTTTCTTTCCCTTTCCTTTCTCTTCTTTAACATGTCTGATAAGGTGCTGGGCTTTAAAAAGTGCACTTCCTGTAGGCACAAGACTCCCTTATCTGATGCCCACAGGGAGTGCTTGCATTGTCTCAGCCCTACACATCTTGAAACTCCCTGCTCTATTTTCAAGGGGTTTTACCAGCGTGCTTTGGCTGACCACAGAAATAAACTTATTTTAAAGGGCCTTCTTCCATCTTCTGGCCCCGCTGTGTGTTCCTCTTCTTCATGGGCTCAACCCCCTGCCAAGAAGCACAAAGACATCTGGGAACACAGGAAAAGTTCCCAGGACAAGTCTGCCTCTACTTCCAGCTAGCCTCACAAAAAGGCTTTCAGAGTATCTGATCCAAAATCCTCAGACCTGAGCTGCTCTTATTTCCTTGGGACCGATTCCTACTGCCATAGGATCTCCCTTTCGGGACAGATTCCTTAAAAGATCCTCCAGACCACATTCCACATCTTCTGTCAGGTCCTCCCATAGCCTTTCTGATTCAGAGGTCGATAGACTGAGACAATTCCTGCAGACACAAATCCAGATGGGTTTTTACCAGCTCTGTCCCCCACCGGGTATGTGAGTCGACTTTCTCCTGTTGCTCCTTCTCCAATCTGATCTCTTGCTTCGGAGTCTTTAGATTCGAAGCCTCGAGAGTTGAGGTGTCAGAACCGGTAGTGAATATCCCTCCAATTCCGACAGCTTCCCTGACTTGCTAGGCTCTGACCGCATTGGAGCAGACTGGCTCTTGGAGCTGAAGATTGACATCTGTTCAGTAGAGCTGATTTAGACTCCGAAGTTTTCGGAGCCTCAGTGTTCAACAGCTTGGCACAAACTCCCCCTTTGGAGTGGACAGCTGGGGAGACTTGGGAATTTTCTGACCAGACTGGTTCATCTCTGGGGAGAACATCTTCAGCGTCTCTAGGCTCATCTGCCTCTGAGGTGGTGGAGAGGGTTCTTTCTGTACTCAGGAGATCCTCTGCTCCTATGCTTTCGGATCCATCCCTTACCTCCATGGATACTGTGTCTGAGACCTCACATCTGCCACCTCCAGGACAGCTGGTCCAGTAAAGTCTCCAAGCTATTCCATCCTTGGAACCCGAGTTTTCTTCCATACCTGTTTGCAACATCTCGAGGAGGTACCCCGGAAAGAAAGTTGCAAGAGGAGGCACCTGGAAGAATCCATCATGGAAGACACTGATTTCGAGGATGGGGAAGGGTTCCCGAGATCTCCACCTGAGGAAATCCTTTGACAAAAAGGTGGTTGGTTGGTCTACCCAAAACCCTACCCATGAGGAAACTGTGTGCTTGAAGGCTTTTGGCTCCAGCCCATTTGCATCTTGGGTGTCTCTCCTGCTGATACACTAGTCAGCGTAGTATCAACCAGGGCTTGGAAGGAGCTGGACACTGTAGAACCTATCCCCAAATGCATATATAGGATTCTTAATGCCCCAACAGACTGACCACATCAGACTAAAGGGATTCCGGTACATGTCATGGTTGTTGCGGCAGCCACCAAAAAGGAACTAGCTCAGGAAAACTCCACTCTCTATCCTCCTAACAGGGAGTCTAGGGCCATGGACAGATTTGGCAAGAGAGTTTATGCCTCACCTACATTCACTCTATTAGCACTAAACTATTTTTCCTCATTTTACAAGGCTACAGAGGGATTTAATCAAAGAACTGTCTAGCTCTGCCCCAGAGTCCATGTCTGATGAGGAACGGAAGGTGTTTTCCTCCAGAATGTCCACTCTACAATCAATATCTTAATGTGTCCATGAGGTTAGTTTCTCATGCTGCAGAGGTGCCAATAGGGCAGCCGGTTCTGGCATTGCCATTATATGTCATGCCTGGATGTGGCTTTGTAACTTTGCAGAAACTTTCAAGGCATCTTTAATCAGTGCACCTTTGATGGATCGTTATTGTTTGGTCCACAGTTAGAGATGCACTTTCCCATTGTGAGAAAGATGGAAAGACCTTCTGTGCCATCAGATTCTTTTTTTCTAACCCACAAAGATCTTTCTCCAGGAATCGGCGTGGTAGTAAAAAATTGTGGTTCAAGAAGTGTCAAGGTCCTGTTCAGAAGTCTCATGGAGACTTTTCACCCATAGGCAGAAGGGGAAATAGTTATAATGGTAGATGCTGCCCACGTGGCAGAAAGGGTCTGCAAAGTCAAGGGTCTTGAGATTCGTTCTCGGCAGACCCTTTCATTGCTCCTGAAAAGTTGCCTGACTGTCCCTCTCTGGAGGCAGTTGAGGGAGCATTTCGGAAAGGAATGTGCATGTCAGTCAAACCAGAAGTTGACCCTTTGTGGCAGTTGAAAAAATGGATATGGTTTCCGGCATTAGATTCATGGCAACCCCAGAGGTCTTTTCTGACTGACCAAGAGATCTCCCATCTACTGTATATGGGCAGACATGCACATGGCTGCTTTGATAGCTCCATTTATCCCGTGTCTCTGATGTTTTGGCTGCTGTTTTTGAAGTATTTGCTTCCTAAATGGTAACTGAACTTACATTTTTTTAACTTACTCCTCAGCCATGACCAAGTAGCTCCTCCAGTCCCATTTCACTCTTTCTTTTCTTCCATGTGTGTCCAGTTAGCCCCCATGTCACTGTGTAGGGGAGAAGGCCAACAACCCTTAACCTTATGTAGCTGGCCTTTTAGAGGGTTAGAGTTGGAACATGGCAGACAACCAACTGTGGTTGTGTGGGCTCTTTTTATGCCGCTGCTTTTCCCTGAACACCTCATCCATCTGTATATGCTCTGAAAGTCCACAGTGCTTGACTTGAATCTGCCCATGCTTCCATGTAAACCGAGTTCCCAGCTACAGTTTGCATAAAGTTTGGTAGGCATGTATTTGCTGTCAGTCCTCATTTTTTAGCATTACCCAGTTTTTACTTTGTGACAGTCGTGCAGTGGCAGGCATCACCTCCTATCTCCAGTATAACAATCTACCATCTAGAACTCGCATTTAATGTTCTGAACCTTGCCATCTAGAGCTCAACGTTCTGAACCTTGTCTCTTTGGCCTCTCAAGCTCTTTCCTCCCTGGGAAATGACCTTCAACTGCTTGGGATTCTTTGCAGATGCCATCCACTGCAGAGTGCCCCTTAATGTAAGGTATAACAGATAAATGAGCACTTGCCATGCCACTTCAGTGGGTCTTTGAAAGGGCTCTGTTAATCGTCCTGCTTCCTCCTATTCTGGGATGATGTGATCACCTACTTTTAAGTATTATGTGAACTTTATGATTTTATATCAGTGTTTAGAGTTTACTTGTTAATGCAGCTTGCTTGTGTTCTGTGTATGAGACGGGTTTTTAAACTAGGAATGTGAAACTGGGCTAACCCTTCTAGCCATACAGGTGACACCACAACTTGCACTGGCAGGTCGTGTGCATGCTGCAAATGTAGGAGACGGGAGCTGGAGATCTTTGAAGAATTAGGTTAACATGGAACTCTCAAGGTGGTGATATCACTCGTCATCTACTTCAAGAGACTGCCTCGAAGTTAACCAATTGTGAGTGCTAACTTATTGGTTATGTATGCAGGGTAAAAGTAATTCATCTGATGTTGTAAATCTTTGTTCATTAATTACTAATAGGACCGCTGTTCCGTCCGCGGAACCGATACGGTCATTTCCAAGCTCGCACTGGCCAAAAACTCTCAGCTAATAATAGCCATAATGCCCTTCTCCTAGTTACTCCAGATCTCATTTGCTGCATTCCTAGTCAGACATGCTAGCCATCTTCTCTCAAAGTCAAGTATAGAAAATTGTTATTTTTAAGACAGTTTCTCTTCAAAATTGTTTATGTTTTAGTCAAGTTAGCCTCTTCTCACTGTCGCTTATAACCTAATCCTATTCCCTACCCTTTACCTTGGTAATTTAATTTCTACCACTATTGGTACTGTCCCTCTCTCCTGCCTTTGACAGGCCCTTCCTTACCACTTGTGGTATTTTTTAAATACCTTCATTGGTATTCTCTCCCTTTTTCTTTCCCTTATTTTATTTTTTCTGTAGGATAGCCTTGTTGCCTTACTATGTCAGACAAAGCTAAATTGGGGTTTAAACAGTGTGATAAGTGTGGGCGTAAGATGCCTAACTCGAATACACATGCTCGTTGGGTCTACTGTTTGGGCATGGATTATATTAAAGCTGACTGTGACAATTATGCTAGTTTTAGTAATCTTACACTAGCAGAATGTAAAAATAAACGTATTTTAAAAGGTATACTCAAGGCACCTTTTTTGGAGGCTCTGTCTGGGTCAGAGGTCTCACCCCCTCCAAAGACAAAAAAAAATAAGGAAAAACGGAGTCACTCGGTTTCTGCATCTCCGTCAGTTACGGAACCGAGTCGGCCCCATGCTTTGCCGGTGCCCTCTGTGCAGACCTCTTCTGCACCAGGCTCTGTGTCCTCTCCCTCAGTGCCGTCCATGATATTCACCCCTATTTCGGTTCCAACCTTGACACCACTGACTTCGGTGCCGTTCTTGGATCCAACATTGGCTCTGATGACTTTACCTGCTTTGGCACCATCCCCGGCCATGGTGCCGACAGTTTCTTCGGCTCCATCAGCTCCAAAACTTGAGTACCTGCCAAGGGCAAGATACTCTCCAACTTACAACCCTTTTTTGGGGGAGAGGTTTAGCCCCTTTCTAGAAAGACCTGATTCTCCTTCAGCAGCCTCCTTTAGATCCACTAGGAGTTTTTCTGAATTAGATCTAGTGCGGGTTGTGAACCAGCTTCTGGCAGCTTGGGGATTGCCCATTCCAGCTAGACCTTCCATCCCTCTTGGTTCGGAATCTTTTACTAAATCTTCCCCTGCTTATCCTCCTCCAGCCTCTACCCAGATCCTGGAGATCTTGGTACTGATGTCCACTCCGGTGCATACTGTCTCGAATCAGACAGCAGTGTTTCTCCTGTTGGCAACGACCAGCCTTGCTGCATCAGCTCCGGTGAAGCTGATGCTCTCTCGGAGCAGTGCTTGGACCGTCCGTACCTTGGTACCTAGCCTGGCGCCTATTTTCTCGCTGGCTCCATCTATGTCCAGGGCTTCGACGGCTTCCAGTTCTCTTGGAGCTCCTCAGGGCGGGGTGTGACCCCAGTTCTGGGCTCCCATCCCTCCTCGAGTGGGCCTGCTGTCCAGGTGATGGAGAAGGTCCTTCACACTGAAGGCTCGCAGTCAGCACCAATTACATCAGTATTAGAACCCCCTCCCCCCGCATGCATCTCTCCCAACCCTCTATTTTGGGACCCTGGGCACGGGAGTCACAAGAACTCCCTTTGAAGGGAACCCCTTCTTTGGAGCCCTCCTCAGAAGATCCCACTGGGGAGCCACCCCGGAAGAAATGGTGCAAGAGGAAGCACCTTGATTTCCCAGAGGAATCTGTCACCAAAGACACTGAGTCCCCATGGTCTCCCCCAGATGACGTCTCATTCAGAGACATTCTCAAAATCCTCAAGCAGTGGGGAGACTGGAAGTCCTCTAACCCTTCTTCTGAGGAATTGTGTTCTTGCAGGCCTTCCGTTTATTGCCATCTACGTCCTGGGTGACCCCACCGGCAGGTGACCTTGTTGAACTCTTTGTGTAGCATGCCTGGAAGGCCCCGGACAATGTAGAACCTGTCCCCCGGAGGCCAGACAAAATGTTATCTACACCTGAAGACCAACCCCACTGGTCCACGCAGTTGACAGTTGATTCTATGGTTGTGTCGGCAGCCGCCAAGAGGGAACTGGTAGAAGATAGTTCCACTGTCCATATTCCAAACAGGGAGTCCAGGACCATGGAGAGACTAGGGAAGCGGACCTATGCTTCAGCGACCTTCGGCATTCGGTCGCTGAACTATCTGGCACACTTTACTCGCCTCCAAAGAGACCTAATCTCTGAATTGTCTTCCACTTTGGTAAGGGTACTGCCTGATGAGGTGCGTGATACTGTCGCCTCGTAGCTAGCTACTCTTGACTCCATCTCGAATTCCTCACGTTTGATATCTCACACCACCGAGGGGGCAGCTCAAGCTGCCGCATCAGGCATTGTCATGAGACGTAATGCTTGGATGTGGTTATGTGATTTCGCAGACCCCGTTAAATCTTCCTTCGTCAATGCACCTGTCCACGAATCTGCACTTTTTGGACCCAAAGTGAGAGAGACAATTGCATGTAGTGAGAAAGATTGAAAGACCTTGTCTGCTGTGGGCATATGTTTTTCCAACCCCCAGAGGTCCTATTCCAGGAACCGGAAGGGAGGAAAAATGTGGTTCAAGAAATCCCAAGGATCTTTTCGTGACACTTGTGGTGAACAATCCCCCCTGGGCAGATGGGGCAACTCATATGGAAGACATCCTTTTCCCTTTTTTACCTAACTCACCCACTCGACCACATGATGCGTCTTACAAAACTGTTGCAAGGAAGAAATGCTATGGTGGATGAAGCCACAAACAAATCTTTGGTGTCTACCGTTCTGTCTTCCCCAGCCCATGGCCACTGTGACCACGGACGCTTCCCTGTTAGGGTGGGGGGGGGGCATTTCCAGGGAAAGACTGTCCAAGGCACCTGGTCCCCCTTGGAGGCCAATTTGCACATAAATGTCCTGGAACTGAGGGCAGTTCTCTTAGCGTTACAAGCGTTCCATGCATCCCTACTCTGTGGGACCATTACAATTCAGTCCAACAACATGTCAGTCGTGTGGTATATCAACAATGAAGGCGGAACCAGGTCTTATCCCCTGTGTTGGGAAGTCATGAAGATTTGGCACTGGGTGACAGCTTCCAACCGCTTTCTTATAGCAACGCACATTCCCAGGAGTTCTAACCTTATTGCGGACAGTCTGAGCAGGAACATCCTGATGTCTCACGAGTGGTCCCTCAACCCTGTAATTGTGGATCAGATCTTCCAATGCTGGGGCAAGCCTTGCTTCCCCCCTAAACTACAAATGCAAAAACTATTTTGCCCTGATCCCCCCTCATGGGGAACCACTGAGGGACGCTCTAATGCACGATTGGCCCCCATGTCTTCTGTATGCCTTTCCCCTGTTGCCCCTCATCCCAAAATTTCTCCAAAAAGCTCAAGAGATTGAGAAGCAAAGTGAACCTCATTGCCCTCTATTGGCCCTGTCCAGTCTGGTTCCCGTTTTTATGGCCTCATCTGATTCACAGCCCTTGGATCCTGGATCATTCCCAAGACCTGTTATCTCATACTCAGGGACTGATTCATCCGAACCTGCACAGTCTCAAGTTCACAGCTTGGTTCCTCCACTTCCAATGATTGCCAGGCTGCCTGACATCCCATCTCCTGTTCATGAAATTCTTCTGGCTTCACACAAATCTTCCACTAGGAAAGTTTATTCTAGTAAATGGACTAGGTTCTGTATTTGGGCCAAAGATCAGAACTTCGACCCTTTCTCTATGCCTATTCAAAAGATTCTGCTCTTTTACATGCAGGAGCCTCAGCATCGATGATCACTGTACATTTAGCAGCTATTACCAATTTTCATAATGGACTTGATAATTCTTCAATTATGTCACACCACCTATGCAAGACCTTTTTGAAAGGAGCATTACATGTTAAACCTCCGGTCAAGCCTCTCTTAGAACCCTGGGACTTGACTTTGGTACTTCTGTCTCTCACAGGTCCTCCTTTTGAGTCCTTTGATTCATGTGATTTAAAATATTTGTCATGGAAAACCTTACTTCTAGTAGCACTTACCTCAGCGAGAAGGGTATCTGAGCTGCAGGCCTTGAGTGTCAAGAGACCTTACTTGATCTTCCACATGGATAGGGTGTTCCTTCGTACTGACCCTGCTTTCTTGCCCAAGGTCATTTCTGGCTTTTCCATTGACCAATCTATTGACCTGCCAGTTTTCTTCCTTCAGCATTCTAATAGAGGGGAGTACCTTTTGCATACCCTTGATGTGTTGTTATTTGGATAGGACTAAATCTTTCAGGAAAACAGATCAGTTGTTTGTGGCCTTTGCAGGACCCAGATTGGGTAAACCTGTTTCCAAAGTGACTTTATCCTCCTGGCTTAGAAACGTCATTACCTTTTTCTACCAACAGAATAAGCTATTCTTACCTTTTAGAATAAAGGCTCATTCTACCAGATCTATGGCTACTTCTGTAGCATTTCATTCCAGAGCCTCTATGGATGATATCTGCGCAGCAGCCACTTGGGCAAGACCTCATATCTTTATTTCTCATTACAAATTGGATTTGGCCTCCAGGGGACAGGCATCTTTTGGTTCTGTGTTGCTCAGGAATATCCTTCCTTAGGGCCAACCAGGACTCAAGTAACTGGGGGCTCTGTCCTATTAGTAATTAATGAACAAAGATTTACAACATCAGATAAAGAAGTTCTGTCTTACCATAACGTTCCATCTGTGTTGTAGATCTTTGTTCATTCATTACTTTCCGCCCTCCTTCCCCCTGCCCGGACTCCTGGTGGACTTTAGGAACTACTGGTTAGGGTATTTGCTCAGACAGAGCCTTCTACTGTTTTTTCTATTACTACGTCTATTAACTAGGGGCAGGCAAACTCAATCTGGAGTAACTAGGAAAGGGGCATTATGGGTAGGTCTTAGCTGAGAATTTTTGGCTGGCACGAGCTTGTAAATGGCCGTATCGGTTCCAAGGTCAGAACCGAGGTCCTATTAGTAATGAATGAACAAAGATCTACAACACAGATGGAATATTATGGTATGACACAACTTCTTTTTTTGCATTTAAGTGGCATTTTTATACAATGACTTTAGTTTGTTTCATGTGTTACAGTGACTATGAATACATTTAAGCTTTCAGAGCTTTCATTGTTCATTGTATTTCACTGTTGCATTAATAATTATTTGGAGATTTCCTGCTGCGAAAGCCCTTGGCTATTCTAAATACCAGAGATTTTTTTCCCTCTTCCTGGCCTAGTGGATGCCCTCTCCCATGATGTCAGGATGTTTGGGTTTAAAGGTCATCACCTGCTGCCATTTTCTCAATTTTCGTGCCATTGTCACTTGTAACATCCTTCAAATATGTTGGTCAGTGCAAAGCCAGAGATGGAGCTCCTAAAGCCAAGTACCTCCACAGCCATAAAAAAGATTTCTAATTCTTATCATGCAAGACAACCTTTCCTAGTTGCCATCCTCAGTTTGTAGAGTCTCTGAATTACAGGTACTAATGTGTAAAGAACCCTTAATCAGGTTTTACCCTGATAGAGTTTTGCTGAGAACTAACCCCGTCTTCATGTCCAAGGTGGTAACAGAGCTCCCCCTGAATCAAGCAGTCCAACTTCCTGCCTTTTTCCCAAACTCACAGAACAAAGGAGAAAGAGAACTTTGCACCCCTGGATGTTCTTAGACAATTCTAGTCTTACTCGGTTAAGACAAAAATAGAAAATAGACTTCCAAGATAGCTGCACATTGAGTAAACAGCTTAACTGTAGCTCTCCCAGTATGAAAACAGAAATCCACCAGAGAAGGCCAGTAGATTTTTGCGTTTATGGGTAAATTTCTGTAACTGGCTAATAACTGTACTTCCTGGATGCCAGGAAAAAAAAGATGTACAGAGAACCTGGAAAACAAAATCAGCTACAAAACGTGAGGAACAAACACTGACTGGGGAAAGTTCTGCGGTTATTCAGCAAAAAGCAATGCAACCTCCAGACATGACTTCACTAACCTATGGGAAGATATTAGACAACCACACACAGACCTGGTTAAAAAAACACAAACAACTGAAGGCTGGAAAATATGGAAGAAGCTTAAATAGATATTCCGATGAGGTGACAAAGTTGCAAAAATCAGATGTTGAAATGAAGAAAAGGCTGGCTGAATATGAAATTGTTCAGAAAGAGATGTTTCAAAAAGTAATAGAATTAAAGGACAGAGTACGTTGGGCAAACCTGAGATTTTCAGCTATACATGAGAAGCTGGAAGGAACAGACTGTATTAATTTTATGATAGCACAAATAAGCAACTGGACTGGTATTCCACAGCAGGAGTTGTTAGTTGAAGGGGCACAATGCGTGTATGCTCCAGACCTGGCTATGAGAAAGCAATCTAGACCTTTAATAGTAAAGATGCAATCTTACCAGCAGAAGGAGTTGATTCTGACAAAACTGTGGCAGAAGGACAAAATGCTAAAAGTGGAGATAGCAAAGTGTTTGTGGAGAATGATTACTCCTCTTCTGCCTGGTGTACAAAAAGTAAATTCATTCCATTATTCAGGGAATGTCGAGGCGCAAGTGTGAGGTTCAAACTGTTGTACCCACCTGTCTTCAAGGTATCCTTCACTGGAAGGACAAAATAATTTTTTGATTAAGTACATGCTAAAGAGGAAATACAAAAGTTTATCCAACAAATAGCTGTGAAACAGAAGGAGATTCTGCTTCTTGTTCTTCTGGTAATAAAACCACAGAGAGAAGACTGTACCTGTGAAACCTTTTCCACTGTTTCAACAGAAAATGTTGGACAGAAGGAAGGGAGCATGAGAGTTGACTAGAAGAATCAAAAGTATGTTGGAAATGAAGCAGAGAGAAGATTCGGGAGATGGAGATGAAGAGTAATAAAGCCAGTAACTTATTGTGGAATTACAACGCAATAATTATATTTGTGAAATATGACTGAACAAGAAAATCTGGAAATACTGGACTTTTTCAAAATTTTAGATTTGTGGGGAACTCTAAAGTATATGCCCTACTTCCTGTCATCAATGTTAAGAAAAATGCTTTGGGGTGGGGAAGAGAGGGGAGAACTTTAAGAAAAGAAACCATTTTTTTTCTTAATAGTACTATTTTTGTGGTATATGGTTTTCTTTGCAGGGTATACAGTAAAGTTATCTCAGTTATTTTTAAGTGTAGAATATATTAAATAGGTGCTGCTGTTCTTTTTCCCCATGTCTTTCTTTCTTTCTTTCTTCTGTTTTTGTTCATTTTTAAGAAATGTTTGTACAGCAATGTTAAAAGCCAGGTTAAAATAACATGACAAAAGAAAAATGAATGTGTTTTTTCTCATTCTTGCATGGAGGATTAATGGAGTAAGGACCTTAGATTGATTTAGTAACAGGTTTTAAGAGAAAGCAAGTAAATGAAAAAGAATGTTGAATATTATGAGGCTTTTTTCTAGGAAACAAATTTATGCTTAGTAGTAGTTCTGCATCTGGCCCTCATGTCTCCATGGAGACAATCTGTTAAAGAGAAATTGGTTGCAGCCTGGTGGAGAGGGATTGGGTGGGGTGGGGGGGGAGACAAAAATAGGAAGTCTGATCATCTCTTTGTGGCCTTTGCTTCTAACAAATTAGGCCAACCAGTATTTAAAGAAATGGTCTGTAACTGGATCTCTAACTGTACCACCTTTTGCTGCAAGTATCATGGCAAAAAAGTACCTGAGCACATTAGAACATATTCCCCTAGGGCCACAGCTACCACTGCTACCGTTATCAGGGGCTGTCCATCCAAGGCATTATGGAGACAGACACCTGGTCCCCTCAGTCCACACCTTTTCTAAGAACTGCAACTTAACCTCTACCTCTAGAGCCAGAGCTGTGTTCACCTCTGTAGTCATGCAGGGGGGCTCCTATCATCTGCCTGATATCTGTTCTCCTGACACCCTCCTTATAAGTTCAAGAATCCATCCAGTAGAGTTGTGTTTTCTAACCATAAGTGTAGATGTTCATGTATCTTTACTTTTACAGTATCCTTTCCCTCCCTCCTTCCCCTCTATCATGACTCTGTGTAGGGGTCAGCTTTCTTGCATCCATTTTCTTATGGTCCCTTCCTGTTTAGGTACCCTCTTCAGGTCTCTCTTAACCTAACCCTGCTGAGAACAGTTTGTTTGTATTGTGCTTTCTTGGAGAATGGGGTGTCTGTCCTCTGAGGGCAAGAAGACATGTGAAATTAGCACTGACTGATGACCCTTGCATCCTGAAGTTCTGATGTCTGAACAGTGTGTGTCCACCTGGCCAGGAAGTTCCTAAGTAGTTGTTAGTGCAACAGTGAAGACACTCTGCTACATTTATGGTAAGTAAACACAGCTGTACCTTTCTGTGATGCCATAATGACATCCATGATGTCTTCCTGTTTACTTTTCTGTTTTGTGCAGCACCATTAAAATATAGTATTTTTTTTTTTTTTTGGCTTTTGTATCAAACATGTCTTCCTGTTCACTTTTCTGTTTTGTGCAGCACCATTAAAATATAGTATTTTTTGGGCTTTTGTATCAAACATTTAAATGAAATGTTTTTTTTCTTGTTAACAAATTAATATTATTCATATGTAAATCATAATATTTGGCAACATGATTTGAGTTTTGGATTTGGGTTTTTTTGTACCTTGTTCAGCTGACACTATCATGCCTGATTACAGATGCACTGCTCAGGAATGGCTTGGCACCCTGATGTTGCTACCCAACTGGTCCTTGCTTCAGAAGATGATAGGATGCCTGTTATTCAGATGTGGGATCTGCGTTTTGCCACCTCTCCATTACGTGTTCTAGAAAACCATACACGGTATGTAAACTGTAATTCTGAATGACTAGCAGTGGTGGACAATGCTTACTAGACTATGCAAGTGGGTGGAGTTTGACATTAACCTTTACACTTACTAATGAGGAAGCTTCAAGTGCTGCATAGATGTTAGTCGAATGCATTAAGATGTAGTAGAAGAAGCTGAACTTTTTTTAAGTTGTATTTTTTCCTTTTTTGTATAAAATTCAGAAGAAATCCTTAATGTCTTCAGAAATCTAGTTCTTATTTTGCAGATATTTTCTTAAAATTGTCAAAACATTTTCGCTTTGTTAATTCCTAAACTTTTTATTTCAGTGTCTCATATTAATTGTAAGTAATTCAATTGTTAAAAATACAAGTCATTGGTTTCTATGGAGGAGTTGGACATTACACAACAGGCCATGTCCATGGTGGCCCAGGCCTAACAGCTGGCTAGATATAGTATGAAATTTAGTTATGACACAGTGGAAGCATCCCCCAGAGCAGCTGCTACTGGCTGTTTTATCAGAAGGTACTCATGGCTTTGGTCTCTGTCCTTGCTTGAGAGCATAAAAGCCAAGCTACAAGATTCTCCTTTGAATAGGGTTGTTTTATTTGACTCTGATGTAACCAGCTTGTTTAAAACTTTACAAGAACAAGGGAAAATTATGAAGGAATGCAGGTAAATTTTCCTCACTTCTGTACCCAGATATAAAAAAAACTCACCAGCAAAACCCACCTCCTTCTCTTGCACTCATAAGGCCAAGAAAATGACTAGGAAGAGATTTCATGATAAACCAGAAGGGACTCCAAATCTGTGAGGCCTCCCTACCCAGACAAATCAGCCTGACTACCTTTCTCACCCACCTGTCCCCCTTTGTCCATTCCCTGCCCCTGTCCAAAACACTCACCTCATCTGTGAGGAATTGGCAGCTCATAACTACAGATTAATGGGTTCTTTCCATAATTCAGCATAGTTACAGAATGGCTTGAAAGGAAATACTTCCTTTCAGAGACATCCCTTCTCCCCCCTCCCAGTTGGGTAAAGCTGCTACCTCCCATCATTCAAGCCTTGCTTCACCAAGGTACAGTAGAACCTGTGCCACAACAGCATGTAGGAAGAGGTTTCTATTCCAGATTATGTCTTGTACCAAGAAATGGAGAGTGGAGATTTGTCCCTCCTCAACACCTTCCTCAAATTTCAGAGATTTTCAAATTGTTCTCAGTTCGCTGCTTTCCCATTTGGACTATCTGCAGCCCAGGGTTTTCACAAAGTTTCTGGCACCAGTCATAGCCTTTTGCAGGACTTAAGGAATTCAAATATTCCCATACCTAGATGACCTGTTAATACAGGCACCCTCTCAACAGATTCTGTTACTTCAACCCAGTTTCACCATTTCCTTCCTCCAGAGTCTTGGGTTCACGATCAGCTTCGAGAATTCCACACTGGAACCCCACCCAAAACCTGATTTTCTTGAGCTACAGACTAGAAACCAAACTTGTGCAGGCCTTTCTACCTTTAGCAAAGTATGGAGTTACTAAAGCTACTTTCAGTCTCTTCTACCTCTTCAAACTTACACAGAAAAGAAATTCTCAATTCTCAATTTCTTATTCCTCATAAGGGCAAAGTGTCTTTGAGGGCCAACCCCGTCATTTATACCTAAAGTGGTCAGAGAGCTATCCCTCAGTCAGGCCAACAATCTTCCTACTGTCTTCCCTAATTTCCAGAGTAGGAGTAGAGAGAACAGTACATTACCTGGATGTTCACAGGCAGCTCAGATTTCTTTGACAAGGTAAAGTTAGTCCTTAATACTGACCAATTTTTTGCAAGAAGCCAAGCTGGGCAACCCAGCTTCTAAACAAACTGTTGCTAACTGGGGTTCCAAATTAATTCTCTTCTGTTAAACGTGCCTCAATCAGTAAGATGCACACTACCGGAGTAGTGGCCTTCTTGGGGTAGACTCACGAGCCATCCTGGAAGCTGCAACTTTGTCCTGTCTACATACCTTTACCAAACATTACAGGGTAGATGCTTTCTCTAGATCCAGAGGCTTCTTTTGTCAGATCAATTCTCTCTGGATTTGACAGCTGTCTTGTGTCACATCCAGACACTTTCAACACATGCTATGATTTGGGAATCGCCCAACAGTGTGGAATACTGTAACAGTGAACTAAGGAAGGATTTAGTACATTTGTAAAAAATCCAGAGTGAACTCCAGTGCTGAGGGCACGCAAAACTTTAAATAAAATGCACACAAAGATAACAAAACAAGAAGGTGAGCGTTTTTGCAGTCTACTGGCTGCTTCTTCAGAACTACTAACACAGTTCATCTGAATTAATTATATATACACCTGACCTCAATTAATCAATTACATAGTAAAAACTTGTCCTTCCCTTAAAGTAATAGCCAAACATCTATCTATAGTATAGCTTATATTTTAGCTCATATAGTCAGTTGGGATTGTATGGGTAAGGCAATGGTAGCATTTGCCTTCTCCGATTGAGTAATAGGGTTAATAAGGAGGCTATATGATGGGTAATTTAAGGTGGGAGAGGTCATCTCCAACAAGCTGTGTTTAAATAGATGAACCAGGCAAGAATGTGTTCTTTTTCCTTTGTTGTTTTTATATTTAGAGCTATTAGCTAAAAATAAGAGTCTCAAAATTTGAATGATATAACTTGCATTATAATCAGGAAGAGTTAGCTTTATATGCAGATGATGATATATTGTATTTGATAAATTCAGTAGAAGGACATTTCATTATTGTGGAACATTTTGAGACAGTTTAAAGTCTCTTTGGGATAGGAAATAAGTGCAGATAAGACAAAAGTTGCATTTGTAAACTTATGTTCCCAATGCATGAATTGCTTCAGCAATACCTATATTTGAGGGCATGATGAGATGAAGTATTTAGGTGTAGGGATTAAAAAGGATTATATTATGGCAGCAAAGGATATGTGGGAAGCAACTAAACAAAAGATCATACAAAAATGGAGAATCTGGAAGCTCTTGTTTATAAATAGGGGTAATTTACAACCAGTGAAGATGTTTTTGGTCTCTTTAGTTTTATAAACAGGTAAGCATGTTTTATAATTCAGAGGAGAATTTGTGGACCTTAATAAATAAGTGAATTAATTTATTTGGGAGGGGAAGGTGAGTTGAGTGAAGATGATTCTTCCCATGGAACAAGGTGTTTTAGAATTACCTGATTTGAAGGGATATTTTACAACTGTCCACTTAATGCTCATAGGCAAAGCAAAAGCTGAAAGGTGTGAATAAAGTTGAAAGGGATGATGAAATGTGGTTGTGAAATAAGGAGGGAGCAAGATTTTGGATACAGGTCCTTAAAGTTAACAGCTGTACAAGAAGATTCATAAAGCAGCAGAAAAAGAGCTAAGCCAGCATACTCATGGAGGAAAAAATGTTTTACTAATAGGGATAACTGAAAAAAGGGGTATACAAATAGGCAAGATAAGGCTAGTATTTACTGGAAGAACTCTTCAAAGGAACCTAGATGTTTGGTGCAAATAACTCTGGAGGGAAGGGTAACAAGGTGTGGTAAACAGAATTTGGACTGCATGTTAAGTGTCTGACTTCTCTATGAGGGCTTGATAATATAATATAGGCAAAGGAAAGGAATAAATGAGTATTAAGTCAAAGAACGGCAGTAAACAATAAGGAATCTGCTGTAAAAAAAAAAAAAAAAAATTATATTTTTGTAGAAGAATACTTCCAGAAGACTCTGTGAACCATACATATATCTGATAGCTGCTGGTTATTATAGGCAAGCACAACTTATTATTTTGGGAGATTGTCAAGCTTTGATAAGTCTGTGATTACAGCTCTATGCTGTAGGTACATATTGAGGAAATAATACGTGCAAATTGTATATTTTGTACTTTTGCTGCAGTGCTTTTTGACCAAACAATAATACTTTGCAGTATTGATCTCAACAGAATGTTTTGTAGTATCATTTTTTTGTTTATTTCACGAGTTTCCTGTTGTAACTGTGATGTGGGTGGGCATTCTTGCATGGGATCTTCCGACTTTATTTTTTAGTTCAGTTTGTTTAAACTGAATACGTTATATTGGTTCAGTTTGTTTACTGATGGGTGAGAATTAGCTGAGTATTTGCTTGTCCATGTTTGTGTCTGTGCTCTTTCAGACTAGTCCTGGTTTGATTGTTGTTACGGTCCAGAAATGACTGTTAATGTGTGGCTTTGAGATGGGGATCTCTGCATAAATGCTACAGTGAGATATGCTTTGGTTCGTGATGGCATAATCTAATTGGTTTGGAGTGGTTTACAGATTTCTTATATGAAAAAGTTATCTCACACTTCCAGACCTTGGTCTTTTCACAACTGATGGAAATTGTCCTTAAAAACAATTTCATTTTGTGTAACAAAGAAATTTACTTACAACAAGAAGGGGTGGCTATGGGGTCTGCATGTGGTGGTTTATATGCAAATATTGTAGTTAGGCAATGGGAGAAGAAATTTCTTTTTTCTTTTTTCTTCATGTTATTTTGAGCACATCAAATTTTACACCAGGTTTTTGGATGATATGTTTGTTTTGTGGGATGGACCTGTTAAAGGAAAACTCAGGGCTTACACACATTTTAGCTCAACTGCGAGTCATGCTCTATCCCTGTGAACTAATTTCAGCCATCTACAGCTACGACAATGCACAAACATTCATTGAACAGGCTGTTATGTTATGATCGCTGTCACTCTGATGCGCCTCAGAGCAATAGAATAGGCACCTTTCCATGCCATATGTGCAATCAATGTAAGTATGTATCTACTACTGACACTTTTACTCATCCTATAACTAACAAGAGGTACTTATTTAGACAACATGCCACTTGTAAGACTTTGTGTCTAGTATATGTAGCAACGTGCAAAGCTTGCACGATGTTTTATGTGGGGATGACCACAAGGTCATTACGAGAGCGCATCAGAGAGCATGTTTATGCAATTAGCAAGTGCAATATTGTCAATGCACTTGCGAAACATATATCAGAGCTAGGTAATACACATGGTTTCAGTTTTCAAGTGTTAGAACTGGTTAACACAGGGAAGAGGCTAGGCAACATAAAAATAGGATTGAGGAAAGGGAGAGCCACTGGATAATGAGGTTACAAGCCCATAGGTTTGGGCTTAATGAGAAGTTATCTATTAAGCCTTTCTTAACTTCCAGGTCCTTAAAGCATTAACATTAATTAAGCTTTTAATTGTTTTATTGAATGTTGTGATGTCACTACCTGTTTTTTGTATAAAGGGAGGGGGGTTTTATACTGCATTTATATCTGATGAAGCGTTGAGAAGCAACGCGAAAGCACTTATACCACTGCAGTCTGTTCATCTGTTGTTCAATAAAGTGTGGACTTTTGGTTTTACCTGAAGATTTTGGAGTTTTATTCGGTTTGGCTTACTTGGTGTACTCTTTATTGTTATTTCACTTGGTTCACTTGGATTCTATAAGAGTGCTTTGCTTGGCGGTATTGTTCTATTTGCTGAATAGATTTTTTGTCTAATGGTTCATCCGAGGACAGCTTTTTAGTTAACTGGTCTAACATAAATTCTTGATACTGGATCATGTGGAATTGACAGTTCAAGGCCCTAGCTGAAAGAGTAGCAGAAGTGTAAACTTTTTTACCCCATCTCCCTAAGGACCTGGATTCCCTTTCAGAGGGGAGGGGGTTTTTGGTAGAGGTAGCTGCTACAGCCTTAGGACCCTGGGAGATAGTTTCGGGATCTGCTAAGGGAGCCTTATACAAATGATAATGTGTGTCCGGGACCCTGTAGTACCTATCGGGCTTAGCAGGGGCCGGAGGTAGTGAATCAGGAGCAGTACAAGCATCATTAAATGCATCATCCACAACAGAGAGAACTGGAGGGATGGCTAAAGGCCTATGCTGTGGTAAATGCAGAAAGGTTCTAAGCCTTTTTCTAGAGTCTGAAAAATCCTGGCCCTGCCACTGAAATTGTTCCCTCATAGCATGCAAGGTTTCCCCAAAGGAAAATTCCTCAGGCGGAGAGGCAGAAGGAATGGACTCTTCACCATCAGAGTCTTCATAAGGGGAGAAAGGGCCCTCTGGAGGGTTTGAAATATCTGAATCATCAGAGGAGTCATCTGTAGAAACTGGCTCAGGGGGCTCTGCTCTAGGCCTCTTCTCTGGAGGTGGCTGAGAGGCCCTGTCTTGGAGAGGTTGGGATCTCCGGATCAAAGAAATGAGATCCTCTGCTAGACTAAGCATTTGTGAACTAGAGCTAGGCCTGTGAGAGGGGGTCTTAGCAGGCACAGATTTGGTAGATTTAGCTGCTTTAGCCCTGGCAAAGGCCTTAATCGACATGGCTGCAGGTGGCCTAGCAGCTCCACGTGCAGGGGTTGAAATATCCAAGGGAATAGTATCAGATAATTCCTGGGAACCTGCAAGAGCAGGTGGGATTTCAGAAGCCGATTCCACCAGGTTGGATGAGGCCTCGGTAGGAGGTAAGTTTTCGGCTGAAGGAAGAACCGCGAGCTCGGTTTCAGCCGAAACCGAGACACTCGCGGTTGGCTTAACCGCGGTTTCGGCCGAAACCGCGGACCGCGAGTGTCGGTCCTTTTCCTTGCGCTTTTTAGATATTTGTGTAGTCGGAGGATCCGACGGCATAATGTAAGCAAAATCTGAGCCGAAAAACTCCTCAGCAAATTCTGACCGACGTCTAAGCGTCCGTCGGTTAAAAGAAGCACAGGCTAGACAAGCTGCTACATCGTGGTCTGGGCCCAAACAAGGTAAGCAGTAAGAGTGGAAATCTTTATGAGGTATTTGTTTCCCACATGTTAAACAGTTATTCACTTTTTCTGACATCGGCTGAGGCAAGAAAGAGTCCCCAACGGGGTACTTAGCTTTTTAGAAGTATTCGGTAGTAGTAATCTCTGGTTCTGACTGACCGGCACTTGCGAACAGCTTCTGCTTCGGGCGCCACGCGGCAAGAAAGACTGAGGAAAATGGCGTCGGCTGATGCCTTTATACCCGAACAACTGCAGTTATGACGTCGGGTGAAGTGCGACACCAGCCGAGGCCAGACCCAGACTTTGGAATCCGGCCGACCGAAGGGCTGCCTGACGACAGGACAACCCCATTTGTAAGTACTGCAGATGCATCCTTGAAGGACATCTGAGCAAACTTACCAAAAAATAGTTAGTACTGAGTTCACCGTCCAGGAATGTTGCCTGCAGCTGCACACAAGGACTAACTTGCTCCAGTCAAGTTTTTATTCCGGTGGGAAACAGAGGTCGTAAAAGAGTTCCTCAACAAGTTATGCAGCAGTTTATAGTACCTGATAATGGGCTGGCCGGCATAAAAGTCTACATCACAGTCTGGGAGGATTTGCACTAGAGGGAACTACTGATTTGACTGTGTCGAAGGTACGTCACGAAGGGGAAGACAAATTGGAAATGAAAGTATGCGATACTGATGAACGGGGGATGGGCTTTCCTGCCCTGTGCTACGGAAAGGTAGATATGTAGAAGTAATAATGTGTTTGTGCATTTACCTGAAGATTTTGGAGTTTTATTCGGTTTGGCTTACATGGTGCACTCTTTATTGTTTTTTCACTTGGTTCACTTGGATTCTATAAGAGTGCTTTGCTTGGCGGTATTGTTCTATTTGCTGTTATTTCTGTGATTACCATTCCGCCAGGACATGGCCAATACTTCGGTTCCTGAAGGTGAAATTATGTTTAACCTAGATGGTATTGTTGATATGAATATCAACCCATTGCTTAAACTTACTGCTGCAGACTTTAATCAAGCTAAAAATGGAGCATATAGCTTCAAGAACAACATGGAGGTTATTCTTTTAACTAGGAAGTTGGAAAACAAGTTACACAAACTCCGTAATGTGCAGTGGCAAAAACTGCACATGGAAGCTTGTACTAAATTTAAGCTGATACCTAGGGGCTTAAGAGTTCTCAAGATGCCCACCTTTGGTGATTCTGATCCTGATCTCCTAGCCCGTTGGCAAAAGTTGAACCTGGAAACCAGCTTTACCTACATTTCTATCTTAGTTGAACATTATGAGAAAATGATCTGTGAACTGAGAAATGACATTAAATTAATACAAAATGAAGCAGCTCGGCTGTTACATGCAGACGGCTTGGACATGCTATTCAATGATTTAAAGCATATGCTTTCTTCGCTGGACTTTAAATGTATGCAGGACAAAAAAAGAAAACTGGAACGTGATTTTTTAGATTTTAATCAATCTCAGGTTTTCTCGTGGCCTAGAGATGTTAATTCCTCATGAAGTGATTGTTTTGTTAATCCCCCTAACAAAACGGACAAGTTACCATCAGCTGATACAGCTAATCCACTTGTGATGACGTCATCCCTAGCTGCCAGAGTCAACGACAGTAAAGATACTCCCATACTAGACGTACACAACTCGGCGATGGCTTCTAAACCCAATTCTTTGGTCGTGGAAGCACAGGTTCATGCCGAATGCATTACCAACAGTCTCACAGAGATTTCGACCAACATTCCTTGCTCTAAGAGCCAAGAAGTGCGTAAGAAACAAATCACTCTTGATCCCTTTGTTATTCAATTGGAAGATGATCTTTTTGCTTTGGGCGACGGCTCGCCTTCTTTTCCCCTGCCATTCAGACCCTTCGAGAGGAGAACTTGGTCCCCACAGGGCAGAGCTGTAAAAGGAAAAGCATAGAAGACAACTTTGCACATAACAAAAGGTACGAAATCGAAGACTTGAATGGACCTTTTAAGGACACTGATACTGATGAATGTTTAGTTGTTAATGTTTCTAAATATATTTTAGACAAGGATGAAATGTCGGTTTTAAACAGGGGACTAGGATTTATTCCTTCTGATTGTAGTGACATTACTGGTATCATTGCAGATGTCAAAATGTTCACTAGGAACATAGCTCTTAAGATGCTTTATGGGCAGGAAGGGACAGGAACTAACAGTAACCATTTTACATTTAAAAGCCTTCCACCTTTGTTCCTCAACAACATCCATTGTTAGATGCCTTTGAGCAAGCAGTAGAAAGGGACTTGTTTGAATTATACAATAGTGAGACTAAGTGTGAGTTTTTTAATTTAACTTTTGATGAGAGGAATGCCCTACACAGGTTAAAAAATAATGAAACCATTGTAATTAGGCAAGCGGACAAAGGTGGTGCCGTTGTCGTTATGGATAGTTTTTACTACTGTAATGCAATGGAGAATATGCTTAATGACGTTGAGACCTATTTACCCTTATCTAACCTTAAACTTAATAATTTAATCAAAGATGTTCATTACAGCCTATATGACTTGATGCTGACTGAAACCATTGACAATGACTTATACACATACTTGATGGTAGACAAACCGTTGGTGCCCTCTTTCAGAGGTTTACCTAAAATTCATAAGAACACAACTAACCCACCGCTGCGACCTATAGTGTCCAGCCGTGGTTGGTTGACTGAACCTTCTTCTATATATTTAGACAAGGCGTTTAAACCCTTACTTCTTGAGGTTAAACATGTTTTAAGGGACACTGCGGATTTTCTTGAGAAACTAGCCAATCATGGTCAATCTTGTTCTTTTTGTAAGAATGATATATTGGTTACATTAGACGTGAAGTCTCTTTTTACATCCATCCCGAATACTACTGGCATGGATTTTGTTAGGACCATGTTGGTGTATTATAAATTATCTGAACGTATAATTTTTAGATACATGTCACTTTTGGAGATCATTTTAGAAAATAATGTCCTTTGCTATCGAGACAATTATTTTCTACAAACAAAAGGGGTAGCAATGGGTACCCCTTGTGCCAACGCCTATGCTAATTTGGTGTTGGCACAATGGGAAAAATGCTTTGTTTTGAATGAAGATTCAGTTTTTGTTGACCATCTTGTATTTTATAACAGATTTGTAGATGATGTGTTTTTGTTGTGGAGGGGAACTGTTGAACAGCTTTTGAGTTTCGTAGCATACCTCAATAGTACCACAGATTTCCTTAGTTTTGAATGTACTTATTCTTTAAACACCATTGATTTTTGGATGTTAGAATAATCAATACCCATCAGGGCTTTGATACTGAACTTTATAGGAAGGAATGTTGGAGAAACAACCTGTTACATCGTGAGAGTATGCATCCTCGGCACATATACAACAACATTATTACCAATCAAATGGTCAGGATCTCCAAACTAACATCTCAGACGACAGCTTATAATGAACACAAACAGACACTTACTAGGAACTTTTTATCCAGAGGTTACAACATGAGACATGTATCCGAAGCCATTTCTTTAGGTGACTCACATAGATTATCTGATGGAGCACCTTTGATCAATAGAACACATAGACGTTCTCACTCTGTCAATAGGAGGACTAATGATAATCATAATAGGATTATTATTCCCTTCACCAATAGAAATAATAGCATCCTGAATGTATTCAAGAAGCATTGGAGTATTTTAATGGCAGATGACACGATTAGTTCTTTAGTTGACGTAAGACCTAGGGTGGCATATAGGAACATGCCTTCATTGAACAGGCTGTTATGTTATGATCGCTGTCACTCTGATGCGCCTCAGAGCAATAGAATAGGCACCTTTCCATGCCATATGTGCAATCAATGTAAGTATGTATCTACTACTGACACTTTTACTCATCCTATAACTAACAAGAGGTACTTATTTAGACAACATGCCACTTGTAAGACTTTGTGTCTAGTATATGTAGCAACGTGCAAAGCTTGCACGATGTTTTATGTGGGGATGACCACAAGGTCATTACGAGAGCGCATCAGAGAGCATGTTTATGCAATTAGCAAGTGCAATATTGTCAATGCACTTGTGAAACACATATATCAGAGCTAGGTAATACACATGGTTTCAGTTTTCAAGTGTTAGAACTGGTTAACACAGGGAAGAGGCTAGGCAACATAAAAAATAGGATTGAGGAAAGGGAGAGCCACTGGATAATGAGGTTACAAGCCCATAGGTTTGGGCTTAATGAGAAGTTATCTATTAAGCCTTTCTTAACTTCCAGGTCCTTAAAGCATTAACATTAATTAAGCTTTTAATTGTTTTATTGAATGTTGTGATGTTACTACCTGTTTTTTGTATAAAGGGAGGGGGGTTTTATACTGCATTTATATCTGATGAAGCGTTGAGAAGCAACGCGAAAGCGCTTATACCACTGCAGTCTGTTCATCTGTTGTTCAATAAAGTGTGGACTTTTGGTTTTACCTGAAGATTTTGGAGTTTTATTCGGTTTGGCTTACATGGTGCACTCTTTATTGTTATTTCACTTAAAAAATCTATTCAGGAAATGGTACATAACATTCAGCAGGTCAGTAATCATTCCTTAAAATGCGGCTATGATGCACTGGAAGCTTCCTTTAGATCAGCCATGACTGGCACAGTGATCAGAAGACATGCATGGTTAAAAGAGCAGTCCTTACCAGACCATGTCAAATCAAAGCTACTAGATGCTCCCATGGACAAGATCAATTTGTTTGGCTCTCCTGCACAACAGGTGCTGAAGAAGATGGAAGAGAAGGCAAAATCTGTCCAGACAGTGAAAGATTTCTTACAGGTCCAACCTCCACGGTTTAGCAGGAATTGGCCCTCCAAGAATTGGTCCTTTCCAGACACCTCCAGAGCTCAGAGAGGCAGGAATAGGCGCTCAAGAGGCAGAGGTCAATACAGAGGTGCCTACAGGGGACGTCAGTGGCAGGCTAATAACCAGCGAGGTACAGCCACAGATACAGCCACCACCACAACTACAGGACAATCACAGTGACTTGGCTCTGGCACCGCCTACCAGGGAACAACTAGAAGCACCCTTAGGCGGGAAGCTAGCCTTATTTTCAGTAAACTGGCATTACATCACAGGAGACAAGTGGATTTTGCAGACAATAGACCAAGGTTACAGGTTTCACTTCCATACTCTACCAAGGAAGAGAGGAATGCCAAACCTACCTCCAAATCAAAAGACAGAAGCTCTAAAACAAATAACTCACTTACTAAGGATGAGAGCTGTAGAAAAGGTACCATCTATGGGGCAAGGACAGGGATTTTACTCCAGACTCTTCCTGGTACCAAGAAAAGAAAACCAATGGAGACCTATTCTCGACCTGTCCGCTTTAAACACATTCCTCATTGTCCCAAAATTCAAAATGCTGACCCTACAGCAGCTTCTTCCCATGTTGGGCAAGGAGTCTTGGCTGGTAACTCTAGATCTCAAGGAGGCATACCTGCATGTCCCCATATGACCAAATTGCAGAAGATACCTCAGATTTCTTGCAGGATCAGAGCATTATCAATTCTCAGCATTGCCCTTTGGCTTATCTACTGCGCCCAGAGTGTTCACGAAATGCCTGGCATCAGTAATTGCTCATTGCAGGCTTCAGGGAATCCAAATCTACCCTTACTTGGACGACTGCCTGTTACAAGCGGACAACAAAAACAAGCTAACAGAAGACTTGAAAAGGGTCATTTATCTACTGCAAGCCCTGGGATACACAGTCAATATAAAAAAGTCAAGGCTGATACCATCCCAAAGGATAACCTTTTTGGGTGCAGAGCTGGACACATCAAAACAAATGGCATTCCTAACAGTAGAAAAACACGAGAAACTCCCTCTCTACTTCTTGGCATTAACAAAGCAGAACCAGCTAACAGCAAGACAAGTCCTGCAAACCTTGGGTTTCATGGCATCCTGCATAATATTGGTTCCACATGCCAGGCTGCATATGAGAAAGTTACAGTGGTACCTAAGGAATTTATGGTCTCAGCACAAGCACAGCCTAGAAGCCCAAATTCCAATAATCCCATGCCTGAAACAAGAATTCCAATGGTGGGCTCAGGCCTGTCAATCAAACAAAGGACTGCCCTTCCACAACACTCAACCAAGCCAGACAATCACAACGGACGCCTCAGACCTCGGTTGGGGGGCGCACATGCTGGACAAGTGCATACAAGGCTTATGGACTTAAGACCAGCTGCGCCTACACATAAATCAAAAGGAAATGCTGGCAGTAAAACTGGCAATTCAGACATTCAGACCATTTCTTCTACAAGGTCAACCGTTGATAAGGACAGACAACACCACAGTTATGTGGTACATCAACAAACAGGGAGGCACACATTCGTACCCTCTATGCCGGATGGCAATGGACCTCTGGAATGTGGCCCTGAGCTTCAACATTCAGTTGCAAGCAATTTTTGTGCCAGGAAAAGAAAACATTCTAGCAGACATACTAAGCAGAACTACCATGGATGCCCACGAATGGATGCTGCATCCGGGCATCTTCAAAACCATTACAAGAAAGTGGGGACTACCAGAAATAGACTTATTTGCATCCCCGCGCAATCACCAACTGAAGAAATTCTGCACAAGGACGTACCACCCACTTGCTTGGAAAGTGGACTCCCTATCTTTCAGTTGGAAAAACCTGACAGCATATGCATTCCCACCACTTCCTTTGATGCACAAGGTGCTATTGAAAATCAAAGAGGACCGTCCAAGGATCATCCTGATAGCTCCAGACTGGCCAAGGCAACATTGGTACCCATTACTGAGGAGCATGTCTCGGGAACAAATATGGACTCTACCTCTAGTTCCCTTACTGTTAACACAGAACAACTACAACACCCTGCATCCAAACCTGAAAACACTACAACTGACTGCCTGGAACATTGCATAAGACCAAATAACCCAAATTTATCCCAAAGGGTTAAAGACATTATCTTGGAGGCTCGCAGACCCTCAACAAGAAAAAATTATTCAGCCAAATGGAAAAGATATCACATTTGGAGTACTGCAAAGGGAGAAGATTTGTCACTGGTAAACATAGCCAACATCCTGGAATACTTGGCAGAGCTCTTCCACAACGGCCTGTCCTATTCTTCCATTAAGATTCATGCATCATCTATTTCAGCAGAGTACAACTTGAATCCTCCAGTCTTCTCACATCCTCTGCTCAGGCAGTTTCTAAGAGGAATTAAAAATGTAAAACCACCTAGGAAGCCACCATTGCCAGCATGGGACTTGAACTTTGTGCTAGAAAAGTTGACACTCCCTCCTTTCGAACCAGCAGCAACAGCAGACTTACAATACTTATCATGGAAAACTGCTTTCCTGCTTGCAATCACTTCAGCAAGAAGGGTATCTGAGCTACAGGCATTAATGGCAGTACAGCCCTTCCTGATCTTCCATCAAGACAGAGTGTCCATGAGAACAAATCCTACTTTTATGCCAAAGGTGGTCTCCAGGGTATCTTTAAATCAAGCTATTCATCTACCTACATTCTTCCACAACCCACAGAACAGGGGGGAAAGACTGTTGCATACCTTGGATGTGCATAGACAACTACGCTACTACCTGGACAGGACCAAGGGCAATAGAAAAACTGACCAACTACTGGTAACATATGCAACAGGAATGGAAGGAAAAGAAATTTCAAAACAGACAATCTCTAAGTGGATAGGAAATTGCATTAGATTTTGTTATTCCTACCATGGGAAGAAAACTCCAGAAAACATCAGGCCTCACTCTACAAGGGCAACAGCCACTACCACAGCTTTTCTTCGAGGAGTGGCTACCAAAGACATTTTAGAGGCTGCTACTTGGAGCTCCGTGCATACATTTGCCAAGCATTATAATTTACCTTTATACTCCAGATCCCGAGCAGGTTTTGCCACTGCTGTTTTGCAAGGGATCTTAACTACACCATAATCCTATTTCTCCTCCTCCCCCAGTTTGGCTATGGTATTCTACCCATTTGTAAGGACTGCAGATGCATCCTTGAAGGACATAGTACAGTTTTGTACCTACCATAAATGTAGATGTCCGATAGGCATGCATCTGCAGTCAGGATTACCCACCTTCCTTCCCCTCTGTGGTACTCTTAGGGTATTTGCCCATCTTGTAGCTAGCTGGGGGAATCTATTATGGTGTATTTGTTTGTATATATGTACATACATGCTTATTTTTTGTTTGCTCTCTACTATTTGGAACCATTTGCATTTATCCAAATTTAGCCTTCCTAGAGGGCTCCTGGCATCTGGGGCAAGAAACACTGAGGAAAATGGCGTCGGCTGATGCCTTTATACCCGAACAACTGCAGCTATGACGTCGGGTGAAGTGCGACACCAGCCGAGGCCAGACCCAGACTTTGGAATCCGGCCGACCGAAGGGCTGCCTGACGACAGGACAACCCCATTTGTAAGGACTGCAGATGCATGCCTATCGGACATCTACATTTATGGTAGGTACAAAACTGTTCTTTCTTCATCCTGCCCATATAGAGATTCTTCAGCTCCGCGTAGACATGGCTGGTTGTTTGCAGATTCTCCGTGCTGTCTGTAGGTCATCATCCGCAGTAATTGCCGCAGGAAGTTTGTCTGCTGCTCGACCACAACTTTTCCCACGTAGCCCCAGCTCTGACTAACGTATAACAACGACAACATTGTAAGTAGTGAATTGAGAGTGACTTTGTATTAGCTTCACGCTCCTTGACTAGTGATGCCGGCTGTTGTGGCACGTGGGTAGAGAAAGAGAGCGGGATCGCGGCCATCTCACAGTTAAAAAAGTCTAGGAAATGATCTGAGCGGATTGTGTGTTTACATCTTTTATGGCTAGTTAATAAATGGCCGGGGTCTAAGAGGCCCTTTGGTTAGTTACCCATTTAGTAGAACCATCGTCCATTGTTATACATAATTTGTCCGTGCATTTTTTTTTGGTGGGGGGCCTGATTGAACCTGAGTGTTACCCCTAAAACAAAGCACTTAATTAACCCTTTATTGGTAGAGGGTCACATAAACGACAGACGCGTTTTTTTGTCTTGTAATATCTCATTTATAGTCTGGTGGTGTATCGTGTAGCTAAATATAGCCCCATCATTACTTACCAGTTTCATTTGTAAAAGATGTCCACGGCATTGACAGTCACTTTGGCGTTACAGTCTTTTTTTCTGTTAGGTCGAGCTAGGCAGTTAATCAGCATAAAGTTTGCTTGGGGTTTAGTTAAACTGCACCAACTGTCCTAGTGTCCTTGAAGGAGATCAGTGCATCAAGTTGGCTGTGTCTTTGTGTTGCCTAGGGGGGACCTTTCTAGGAAATGTGTAGTCTTGCATTGCAATTAACTAAGGTATATAGTTATGTCAGTCACATGGGGTCATGCGCTTATCACGATTATGTGATTATAGTTTACTTGTCTTTTCTTTGGATACAATATACATTTTCAGTGACCTGTCACATTTTGACCTTTTGTGGGGAAGCTTGTAGGCGTGCTATAGTGCAATGACCTTGTGATTGTTAAGCTCTTTGCTTGCCTTTGAGCGAAATCATCTGTTTGTTAGTGGCCGAATAGATTTGCATTATTCCTGTTTTTTTTGAAGGTTGTTTTGCATGGGAAGGAGGGTTTAACATCATAGTTGCACTTTGCATGACCTTGAGCATGTTACTTACAGGTGAGATCTGATATTGCACACTGGCATATGATGATGTTAATGTCAAAGCTGTAGTGGTCTAACTTGTTAAGTAAATGTTCATCTCAGTATCTCTTAGATGTATAAAGTATTAGTACTTGTCCCTTGATACTCAAGTTTTAGTCTTTTTTGGCTTTGGTAGTGATAGATCATTTTAGCCATATGAAGGTGTCAGTGGCCTTTGTAGTTTTCTGGTAGAGAAATATTCTTGACAGGTAAAATGATGTGCAAGATTGTCACTGTACCATCTTGAGGAAATGTTATTTGTTTTTGCAAAGTAGATCGAATCTGTGGTATCGAGAGCCACCATAGCTGTTTTTTGTTATAAATCTGCAGCAAGGTCCTAATGCATTCATTCATATAAATACATGCTTAGTTGTTGCATTTTTGCAAAATGTTTAGTATTTTGGGGGGTAGGCTCCATGCTGCAACTTTAAAATTGCATTATTGTTCTATAAAACTATGTTTCAAAGTATTTGTTTAATCATTTGCGGGATCTGGATTAGAGAAACAAGCCTAGCACATTGTAGAGGATTATGGCAGCATTTCAGAGACATTTTCTCATTTTGTCATATTATGCAGTCAAGATCATTTCAAGCCAAGTCATTTCATCCCAATGTAATACCAGTGATACTTTAGTCAATACCCAGGGTTATATTAAGTAATGACTGTCCATGTCCAGAAGGGTTGTGGGTGCTCTCCCTGGTAAGAATTTATGATGCCCCATCCACTCATCCAGGTGCTCCGCTTCAAGATGCGTTAGTCACTGGGAAACAAATCTGTCCCTCCAGCGCGTCCTATTCAAGTCGCAGACTTTAACGAATGTGCAGCAAATTCATTGGGTTTGGGTTGGAGATGGCTCTGTAGGCCGGGCATAGGTCTCCCCTGGGAGGTCTATACGATACTGAGTAAAGTGATAGAGACTTCAGTCGGTCTGGTATGGGGTACTTGCTGGGGTTCCTTGATCTTCTTTGTTGGAAACCTCTGGGGTCTGTCCAGTTGCTGCAGGTGTTTTGTGTGGTACATGCCAAAGGGGGCTCTATTCTCAATTGTGGGCCTGATTAGTGACGAGTATAGAGGGGTTATAACCTCCTTTGCTTTTATAGGTGATGTCTTTGCTAATCAAGTATGCCATGTAGAAACCCTTCCTTACTGCAGTGGACACATGGTGGTCGAAGTTAAGGTCACAGTCCACTTGTGGTCCCAGATCCCTTACCACTTCATAGGTACACATGGTATTGTTTTTAATTTGATAGTGTGAAGGGACACTGTTTTTACAAAAGGTAATGATGGTGCATTTATTTGCATTTAGTTTGAAATAGTGACTAAGACACCAGTCATTGGTCTGCATAAGACCCTCCTGAAATATACTGATATCATTTGGGGTTTCAGTATTTTCACCCAATTTGCAGTTGTTCACAGACTTTGTCAGACACAGTTTTGGCCTGAATTTTTAAGAAGTTTATACCAAACCGTAGAGGGCCCAGCACTGACCCTTGTGGCACCTGCTGGTGACAGGTCTGCTCGTTGATGTGGAGTCACCTCCTTTGATAGTGTTTGATCAGTTTGTGAGCCGGTTCGTAGCCCATCTTACAACAAAGGGGTTTCCATTCAGTTTGCTAAGTTTATCGATAATGCCTGAGTGTGTGATAGTGTCAAAGGTGTTAGCTGAGTCAGAGTATGCTTTGTGCAAAGATTTGCCCTTGTCAATAGATCTGGTCACATTTTGAAGAAATCTGCCAGGTTTAACAGGCCGGCTCTGCCTTGGCAAAGCTGAATTGTGTTGGATTTAGGGTTTGGAAGTCCCTGTTTATTTATGAGATCCATGATGCATTCCATGGCCTTAACAGATAAGGCTGGTCAAACTTATGGGTCTGTAATTCCCCAGGCCTGTTGCTAATCCACATTTGTTAAAGGGAGTAACTGTTGCTGTTCTCCATTCTGCAGGAACATAGCCTGTGGTTTAGGTTGTAATTGAATAGGGTACTTAATGGTAATGCTAGTTCATGTTTCTGTTTGCTTTAGAAGACAGCCTGGGATGCCATCTGGCCCCATAGAGGCTGTGTTTTTCGCCTTAGACAAGGCTTTACTGACCTGCTCTTCGGATATGTAGGGTGGAGGTTGGAGTTGGGGGCAAGGTTTGTGATGAAGTTTTCACCAAATCTGTGTGCCAGCAGGTTTGCTATCTCTGCGGGATCAGTGTGTGTGATACTGTTAGTCACTAGTTCCACACATGCTTGATTCCTACCTTTTAGGCTGCGTACGTAGCTGTAAAAGGCCTCATGGTTATCCTTGGCTGTGATTGCGAAGTTTTCTCAAAGGTACCCTTAGATGATTTTTACATGTTGTCTTATTTGGCTGTTGAGGCTGAGGAGGGTACTTTCCCATTGTTGGGACCTCACCTTAGTTTTCTTAGAAAGCAACTTTTCGTGACTGTGTCTTGAACAGCAGAGTCTATACACATATTCAAGTGATTGTACAGCTTTGGTGTAGTCTGATTTCACCCTTTGAGTTATGGTGTTAGTGCCAGTTCAAAGGCGACTGATTTGTGGTCAGTTTAACTAATGACGGTCTGACAGTTGCAGTAGTGCATCTGTTAGTCATGTTTATTGAGGACCAAATCTAGTGTATTTGTCCCTCTTGTTGGTGTTTGAAGAATCTGGTCAAGGAACTTTTGCGCTAGTGTAGGTTGCCCATTTCATGGTGGGATAATTGAAATCCCCCATGACTAGAGTGTTTGGCAGTATTTGGAATGACTCCAGTTTGGTCAAGTAGCCTCGTGCACATCATGATTCATGGAGGGGGATCTATAATTAACTATGACTTGAATGGGGGTCTTACCCACAGTAATCTGAAGTTGTTAACTCCATGGAATTGTCCTGTCTAACTAGTCGGGAGGTGAATCTATCTCCAATATAGATACACTGACTACTTTGGTTCTTGCACATTCATTTTGTGGTCTGAAGGTGTGGAAGGCATTGTAGCCTTGCAAGGCTGGGGTATTCTGAGACCTTGAACCAGGTTTCTGTGACTGAATAGACATCTACATCCTCCAGTAATAGGAGTGCTTCCAGGGTGTGCAGTTTTTGGTTTAGGCTCTTACTGCTTATCAGCATAACCCTTATTTTATTATGATTAGCAATTTGTTTTTGAGACCTAGTCCAAAAAGGCACTATGGGACTGGCAGGAGCCTTTTTCAGCAGCCGAAAGCCTAGTGATGCCAGGTGCAAACATCTCTGACAAAGCAGTGAAGTTTGATGACCATGTCATTCCAGGCTGCCAAACTGGATCCCCTTTGAATGACACCAAAAACTAAGCCAATTATTGAAATCAGTCATTTTTTGTTTATACTGTGGCATCATTCTAGGTGAGGGTAATAAATGCCCTTCAAGGCTAGGAACATACCTGCCTGGGATATAGTACTGAGAGAGCTCAATCATGTCTCTCGTCATATAGTCCAGTGAGGTACATCTTGAGTCGTTCACTTCAGTATGAGCTATGACCGAGTCACAGTAGTAGTTGTTGTCAAGACATCTGAGTGCATGCGTGATCTAATGAATCCTGGCAGTGGACAGACAGCTGACTGTGACTTTCTCATCTAACCTGGTAAGCAGGACATCAGTGTGTCCCACTATGGAGTCTTGAATGTCAATAACATTTCTTTTGAGTGTTGCACCTTGAGGGCTTGGTAGGTGAGACACTGGTGTTGCTATGTTTATTTATATACACCTTATCACTTTCTACAATGTCATGTCTTTGTTACAGCTATGTCATCTTAGTCTGGTAAGCATTTTTACATATGATCATAGGTAGTTACTAGGCTAATAGTTCCAGGGCCCGTACAAGTCTAGCCCAGTTAAACATGTGTTCCTAAGGGTGTCTGGTTCAAGTGGACACTAAAATCAGCATCTGTTGTCCCTGTCAAAGAGGGACACAGGTGGAACACTGAGGGTGAATCTCCAGTTACGATCCAGTTGTCTAAGCTTAAATAGGACCAATGAGGTGCTTTAACATGAATAGGAGGCTTGTTCCAAAGGTGGGGCAACCTCTGTGAGACCTAGCTGTTTCTCCAGCAAGTTATGCTGATGTTGCATACCAGGTTAAGATGTTCATCGTGTTTCAATGTTGCAGTCATGACAGTAGGGTTCTCCCCTGCCGGCCAGAATCCCAAAGTCTGGGTCCGGCGTCGGCTGCTCAACCATGCTCCCTGACGTCAGAGCGCCAGGAGTACAAAGCTGACAGCCGACGCCATCTTCTCCAGTTTTTCTTGCCGTGCGGTGATAGCAGTTCGCATGTGCCGGTCGGCTGACTCCTGACGAATTGTTCTGATATACTTCGGTCCGAAGACTTTCTTCTCCACTCAAAGCTAAGTACCCCATTGGGGAAACTTTTTTCTTGCTCCACTCCGATGTCAGAAAAAGTTAATAATTGTATTTCATGTGGGAAGCAAATACCTCATAAGGATTTTCATTCTTACTGTATTTCTTGCTTAGGCCCTGACCACGACGTAGCTAGTTGTCGGTTTTGTGCTAGATTCAATCAACGTACAATTAAACGAAGGTATGATTTTTCTTTTCATTACTTTGGTAGGCGCTTTAACTACAAAATGTCGTCGGATACGGTCCCGGCTACCGGAGTTCACAAACGTCGCAAGGATAAAGACAGGCCTCCGAGGTCCAAATCCGATGATAGCGCACAAGCGGAGCCAGCTTCAGGTTCGGCCGTCGTCAGTGAGGCGCTTTTGCAGCCCCTATTGTCGGCCATTTCAGAACTGATGGCCGAAACGGACCTCATGAGGAGCCAACCAGGCCTTTAAATATTTCTGTTGCAGGACCTTCGGACAGTGCTCCTTCGGATGGGTCCGGAGCCGCTGTGCAGGTACCGGCTTCCGAAGGGGTTTTCAGGCCTACTCAGCTACTAGTAAAGGCAAAGACTCCTTCTAAATCAAAGACTACAACACAGGCCTCTTCTGAACTGGCTCCCTAGTCACAGAAACAGTTACTCAAGATGGCGGAGGATTTACTTACTATGATTAGGGGTTCACATCCCCCTCCAGATAAAAGGCCAAGGCAGGATGTTTATTATGATTCCTCTGATCAGGCTTCTGTTTCCTCAGTTTCTTCTTCTGATCAGGAATATTCTTTCCCTCCTTATGAGGATTCTGATGCTGAAGAATCTATTCCTTCAGCTTCTCCCCCTGAGGATTTCTCTTTTGGGGAAACTTTGCATGAAATGAGGGAACATTTCCACTGGGAAGGACAGGAATATTCGGAATCCAAGAAAAGACTGAGGGATTTTCTTCTTCTTCCCCAGCATAGACCCCTGGCTATTCCTCCTGTTTTGGATATTGTGGATGATGCCGAGGCTAACTTAACCCCTGACTCTTTTCCTCCTGCTCCTGTTAAGCCTGATAGATATTACAGGGTTCCTGATTCCCATCAGTTTTTATACAAGAACCCTTCTGCTGACCCTGAAACCATTTCTCAGGGTCCTAAGGGAGTTAAGGCCGCTTCTGCCAAAAATCCCATTCCTACTGAAAAGGATTCTCGATCCTTAGAAAGATGGGGCAAAAAGGTGTACACTTCTGCTACTTTGTCCATTAGGGCTTTAAACTGTCAGTTTCATATGCTAAAATACCAGCAATTTCTCTTGTCTGTCTTAAAACAAAAGCTTACTTCCATTTCTGCCTGTGCAGATGATAAGGAGTTACATGACTTATTGCATGCCACTGAACAGGTTGGGAAGCATGGTTTACACTGTGGATTTGATGCCTTGGAGGCTTCTTGTAGGGCTGCGGCCTCTGGCACAGTCATTAGAAGGCATGCATGGCTAAAGGAACAAAATTTGCCTGAACAAGTAAAGGCTAAATTATTGGATGCTCCTGTTCAGCATAATGTTTTGTTTGGATCAAAAGCTGAAGAGGTGATTAAAAAGATGGAGGATAAGGCGAAATCCATGCAAACAGTTAAAGATTTCTTACAAGTACAGCCACCTAGATTTAGCAGGAATTGGCCTTCAAACAATTGGTCCTTTCCCGCTTCAGACAGGCCTCAGAGGGGTAGATATAGATGCTCCAGAGGGAGGCCTCAAACACAAGCTGCTTATAGACCAAGACAGTGGACTGCTTCCACCCCTAGGGGAGGAGAGGACAGGTCACAAACTCAAAGGAAACAAACTCAATGACTCCCTCTGTTGGGCTACAGGAACTTCTTGCCTGGAAGCCCCTCTCGGAGGAAAACTCTCTTTTTTATCAAAATTGGACTCAAATAACCCAAGACAAGTGGGTTTTGGATGTGGTTTTAAGAGGTTACAAATTCCATTTTCATACCTTGCCAAGGCCAAGCGGATGGCCAGACCTTCCAAAACATCAATGGACGGAGGCCTTAAACCAGGTGGAAGCTCTTTTGTCTATGAATGCCATAAAACTGGTTCCTCTTTCAGAAATGGGAAAAGGTTTTTACTCAAGGCTCTTTCTAGTCCCAAGGAAGCAAAACTCATGGAGACCCATTCTAGATCTGTCGGTCTTGAACACCTTTCTAGAGATTCCAAAATTCAAGATGCTTACTCTACAGCAGCTACTTCCAATGCTGTCCAAAGATGCATGGATGGTAACTTTGGATTTAAAGGAGGCATATTTACACATTCCCATCAGGCAGGATCGCAGAAAATACCTCAGGTTCAAGGCCGGATCGAGGCACTTTCAATTCTCTGCGCTGCCCTTTGGATTGTCTACTGCGCCCAGGGTCTTCACCAAATGCCTGGCTCCAGTAGTAGCTCACTGCAGACTCAAGGGAATTCAAATTTACCCTTATCTGGACGATTGTTTAATTCAGGCAGACAGCAAGGATGTCTTACTCCAGCATCTAGAATTTGTACAGAACCTCCTCAAGTTCCTGGGATTCTCTGTAAACATAAAAAAGTCAAATTTGACACCATCACAACAGATAACTTTTCTGGGTGCACTTCTAAACACCACGACCCAGATGGCATTTCTGACATCCAAAAAACAATTACAGATGGCTTCAACTTTCAGAACCTTGGCAACTTTAACTCAACTATCTGCAAGGAAATTCCTGCAGGCTTTGGGTTACATAGCCTCCTGCATCCTTCTTGTACCATATGCAAGACTACACATGCGGAAAATACAGTGGTACCTAAAAAGTGTATGGTCTCAGCATTGCCACAGTTTAGACATACTGATCTCCATCCTTCCTTGCCTTCAAAAGGAATTTCTTTGGTGGTCCAGGGCATGTGCTCTAAACAAAGGGAAACCCTTCCGTCTGCCTCCTGCCACTCAGATTCTAACCACGGACGCCACTGATTATGCTTGGGGAGCCCATTTTCAGGGCAATTGTCTGCAGGGTCTTTGGACAAAGGATCAGAAGCACCTGCATATCAACTTAAAGTAAATGTTAGCCGTTCAGAAAGCTCTATTGGCCTTCAGGAATCTTTTACAACCAGGACAACTGCTAATACGGACAGACAACACCACAGTTATGTGGTACATAAACAAGCAAGAGGGATCTCATTCCTACCCCCTTTGCAGACTAGCCATGGATCTATGGAACACAGCTCTAGCTTGCAATCTGGATCTTCAAGCTCAGTTTCTGCCAGGGAAACAAAACTTCCTGGCAGACAGTCTGAGCAGAAACCTTTCGGATCCACACGAGTGGATGCTGGACACCAAAATATTCAGGATGATAACAGCAGTCTGGGGATGTCCTCACATAGACCTCTTTGCATCCCATCTCAATCATCAACTACAAAATTTTTGCACCAGGACTTTCCACAGAGAAGCTTGGAAAGTGGATGCCCTGTCATTCAGTTGGAGGAACCTCTCGGGATATGCCTTTCCGCCTCTTCCTCTTCTTCCACGGGTTTTATTGAAGATAAAACAGGACAAGCCCAAGATTATAATCTTGCTGGCTCCAAATTGGCCTCGGCAGTTTTGGTATCCAACTCTAAAAAACCTATGCCTGGATCCCCCTTGGGTTTTACCTCAGTCTCCGAACCTTCTGTCCCAACATCAGGGTCAGGTTCTACACTCTCATGTCAGAACTCTCAGCCTGTCGGCCTGGTTAATCCAGGGCCTTTGATTTCTTCTTTACTACCCAAGCAGGTTATGGATATCATTTTAGAAGCCAGACATCCTAGCACTAGAAAATCTTATGCAGGAAAATGGAAAAGATTTTGTTCCTGGATGCAGGCTTAGGATTCTGATCCTCTTCTTCCTAACATTACTTTAATTTTACTTTACTTGACAGATCTCTTACATAAGGGTCTCTCTTTCTCTTCCATTAAGATACATGCCTCTGCTATTTCTGCTCATTATAATACAGACCCTCCCATCTTTTCCCACCAGCTCATGAGACAGTTTCTCAGAGGAGCTAAGAACTTAAGACCTCCTAGATCTCCTCCCATTCCTGCTTGGGATCTCAACTGTTTTGGAAAAACTAACCTTACCTCCTTTTGAGCCTGCTGCCTCTTCTGACATCAAGTTTTTATCTTGGAAGACAGCTATCCTGTTAGCCCTAACCTCTGCCAGGAGAGTTTCAGAGTTACAAGCTCTTATGGCTGCGGAACCTTATATTATTTTTCAGCAAGACAGGGTATCTTTGAGGACTAATCCTTCCTTCATGCCTAAGGTGGTTTCCAAAGTGGCTTTAAATCAAACTATCCACTTGCCAACCTTTTTCCCCACTCCTCAAAATAAAGGGGAAAGGATCTTACATTCCTTGGATGTACACAGACAACTACGTTTTTACCTGAACAGAACCAAGGACATCAGAAAATCAGAACAGTTGTTTGTTTCTTATGCTTCAAGTTCCCAAGGTAAAGCCATTTCAAAACAGACCATTTCTAAATGGATTTCTCATGGAATCAGATTTTGTTATTCTCACCATGGAAAGCAAATCCCAGGGAGTATACAGACTCATTCCACCAGAGCTGCTGCCACTTCTGCGGCCTTCCTCAGGGGAGTTCCTACCAAAGACATTTTGGAAGCTGCAACTTGGAGTTCAGTGCATACTTTTTCTAAGCACTACAATCTACCTCTCTATAAGTCTAGGGCAGGCTTTGCCTCCGCAGTCTTGCAGGGCCTTTTAGCCGCCCCTTCCTCTGTATGACCACCTCCCTTTCTTTCAGCTTTGGGATTCTACCCTACTGTCATGACTGCAACAGTGAAACACGATGAACATAGTACAGTTGTGTACACCTACCATAAATGTAGATGTCCGAGTGTCTTCATTGTTGCAGTCTGGGTTTCCCTCCCTCCTGTCCCCTCTTATTTTTACTTTTGTGTATTTCCTTTTTTCACCATTCTTCTGAGGTGTATTTGCAAGGGTTATGGGACCTTTTTCATTTTGGGACTCCTGACATCTGGGGCAAGAAAAACTGGAGAAGATGGCGTCGGCTGTCAGCTTTGTACTCCTGGCGCTCTGACGTCAGGGAGCATGGTTGAATAGCCGACGCCGGACCCAGACTTTGGGATTCTGGCCGACCGAGGGCTGCCTGCCAGCAGGGGAAAACCCTACTGTCATGACTGCAACAGTGAAGACACTCGAACATCTACATTTATGGTAGGTGTACACAACTGTACTATCCTTTGAGCGAGTGACCAATGTGCCATTTCACTTGCAAATGTGCAGCACTTCCATTAAACCTGGGTCAGACATTGTTCTATGTGCAAGGCACAGGTTGCCTCTGAGCAGTCTGTAACAAAACAGAGTAAAGTGGCAATTATTTCTGTCTGTCTGCATAAGACAGATCTTGAAGACTCTAAATTTTCTTTGTAAGGAGCGGTTTTTGGTAGCTCCAATTGCTGCAGATGTTTGGAAAGGAAAATACCCAAGGGAGCATTGTACTCTTATTATTGGCTTGATGAGGGAAGAGTACAAGGGGGTTAGAACATCTTTTTTTTTCCTGGAGGCAATGCCCTTACTTATGAGATGAGCAATATAAAATGCCCTTCTTACCATTGTGGAGGCATGGTGATCAAAGTTGAGGTTGATGTTGACTTTTGTGCCCAGATCTCTCACCACTGACTGTGTGCTTACTGTATTGTTATTGATGTGGTAGTTTGCAAGAACATCACCCTTGCCGAAGGTGGTGGTGATGCATTTTTTTGCATTAAGTTTAAGACCATGACTTTGGCACCACTCATTTAGTCTACGCAAGACTTTCTCGAAGGATGTTGACAATTGCTAGCAGTTTCAGTGATCACCTCCATATTTCAAAAATGACCCTCTCTATGAAGAACTTACTCCCTAACTCACTAAATTTCATAGTCCAGGCTACTCCATTGTATACCATAATGATTGGAAATTAAGATAGTGTGACTTATTAAATTGCTATGAGAATATTTCCACATACCACCCTGAAATATATATTATGAGTGCACATTAATGGCACATAGAAATTTTCCATGTAATAATTATGCCCTCTCAGCACAGAACCTGTTTTCCTGTAATCCTGATAGGTTGGAGGCCCTGGACAACCAGTCAGCATTTCTAGGCATAGAAAGCCCACTTTATAGCTTGGCACTGTCTCTCGATAGCATAATATTTCCTCACTACATTACTCAGTTTTGCTCTGATGTAGAACATTGAATGCTCTCCATCTTGAATGCACTGCCCCAGATCTCCCTTTGAAGTGTTAAACTCTTCTGTAACATAAATGTAAATGTAAATATTGGCTGTTCAAATGCGCTCCTCTGGAAGCAAAGTAATTAAATAAAAGTAAAAAGGAGAGCGTAAGGCAGATTAGATTTCAGTGTATTACAATTGTTTCACAGTTCTGGATATATTATCCGTAAGCCAAAGGCAAAAAAGTTTCTAAAAGTTACCAGTTAGACTAAAAGTTTCCAAGCATTACCAGCTCTTCCAAGCAGATTTTTTCAAGCGTTACCAGCTTAGCTAAAATGTTTAAGCATTACCAGCTTAACAGCATCATATAATCGACCAGAACTTCCAAACTAGTGTTCCAAACAGTGCGATATCAACAGCATTCCACTTCTCGGCCAAGAAATCTCCTATTTGAAAACAGCAACGTTCGTTTCACCTTGTTTCACCAACAAAAATGGATCGACCAAGATAGTAATCCAAAAGCCTTATATTTATTTAAAAAACAACAGATTGGCAAGCGCTTTCACCCGTAGGCTTCATCAGGCCACTTATAACTGATATACATTTCAAATGAATTTATAATGCAATTCAAATTAACGTCACTTCCTTTAATTAATACATCACTTCACCCACATTTTCAAGCTTGCGCGTTTTTATATATGTTATATTAAAAAAACATCATTATGCAAAAGTTGCAATAAAAACATAATCATTCTTAATAAGAATTACAAACATACTCTAGGTTAAGATGAATACATATATACATAGAGTAACTCAACTATTTCACTTGTATACATCTTAGCGCTTTTCACGCACATATATATGCTAAATCAGCGTGTGAAAGCTGTATTTATATGCAATATTAAATAGATATATTTGAATTATTATATTTATTTAACTCTATATATTAATGAGTGTTATAAATTTATGTATATAAATAAACCAAATATAATCTAATACAAAAGACAATGTGCACTGGAACTAAATAGTTAGCCATATTAAAAGCGGACATATATTACATACTAGGATAATGAGGTGTCACAATATTATTTAATAAATAGATAAACATTTTTTGCAATACTCACACAAAAACTTTTAAAAAACTTTTATAAGAAACTTTTATAAACATAAATATATATATTGTTAGATTATAATGTAAAAAACATTTATTTCTACTAACTAAAAATTAATATCAAATATTTAAGGCTCAATGGTGCACATAGAAACATAGTTTCTAAACAAAGGATCTTTTTAATTCATTGTAGACCCTATCTGCCGAATGAGTCCATTGCATCTTGATGGGAGCTTTTCCCTTGAGATCTGTAGTTCCAAAAATTAGGATCAAACATTCAGTGGTGCTCAGCTGGTATAAGTAAAGCATACATTTTTCTTTTGGTAGAGCATTGAGGCAAGATTTGTATGAGCTCTATCTTTTATAGTTATGCTGTTTAGACCCCTCTTCCTTTAAGGTGCTCTAAGCAGTTACCTTTCACTATACCAAGTTTGCCTTTCTTAGTATTTACAGTCAAGCCTACCTGTTTTATGTATACAAACACAACCTACACTAGAGGCAAAACATATTCCCAGTCTTCTGAGTAAAAATTGTATCTTACTATCCATAGCCATAGGAAAGAGCTTCTTTCAGTTTCTCAGTTTTTGTATTTTCTTTTATTTAGTCTCTTCTCGGATATCCTTAGCTGCCACAATAGAATCCTTTTTAATTCATACTTCTAAATACTTCACTTTATCATGTCCCCATAAATATAGGTATTGCTGAACCAATGTATGTCTGGGTATGTAGTTAATAGCTATAGCCCTTGTTTTATCTTCATTCATTTTATATCCCCCCCAAAAAGAAAAAATACAGAACCGTCTCTGAATGTTCCACAGCACTGAGATGTCCCTTTCTGGTTCTATCTGGTAAAAAACAATATAATCTGCAAATAAAGTCAACATTTCTTGAATACCATGCCAATTATATTCTTGAATTGCCGAGTCCCTTATTTTCTTTACCAATGATTCTAAATTTAACTCTAATATAGGGGAAATAAAATAAACACTTTAGCAACCCACTAGTCAAGGAATGATCGCCGATATATAAAGTCCAAAACTCTTTATTGTTGATGTCTAGTAATTGACGAAAGTGCTAAACCACTTTCAGAAAGAAACCGTTCTAATACGTAGGCACAATAAGCCTGTGACCAGAAATTCCAAGCTTAAAATGGCAGAATCCAGCCTCTCCTCCGTGCAGACCCCCAAACCTTCTTAATGTAGAATAACTGGCCTGAAGCCCAAGTGCTTAAACCAGAACTAATACACTTTTATAATAGCAGACACTGAGTTTTCAATCAGCAATTCCCAGCTTAAAAGGATGTAAGCTACCTGTCCTGCAACAAAAGTGCAGACCGCAAACCTTCTTAAGGTAAAACAACCAGTATGAAGCCCAACTGCTTTAAACCAAAAGGCTTAGAATAACAGTTACAATTTAATCAGGCTACTACCAAGCAGCAATAAGTGCAGCAGAATAAATAACATTGAGTACTTTCAAGACGAGGCAAAAGCAAAATAAAGTAGGAGGAAACACAAATACAGTAAAAGTAGATAATATTTTTTTTTGTTAGTAAAGTGCAAGGAGAGAGGAAGGAAGAACCTAAGTGGGTTGGCCTTCTCAAATCCTCTCTCTGTATTATGTAGAGTGAACACTAGACTCGGAACCAGACCAGTGTCTGGCATACAAGGCATTCTCTGACCCAATACTGATGTATTTACTCCACATCACAGAGTCGGATGGCATCATAAATACCCAGTTTACAGATATAAACCTCTTCTGCAATATCAACAGAACGGTTGGTTTGGATTGGTGTAGCACAGAGGATACTGCTGCTCTGGCACCGAATCCCCAACCATGTAAACAAAGTTCAACTTGCAACAATGGATGGGCAATAGAAAATTTACTACAGGACTGCCCCTGTACTATTAATGCACAGAGGCTGTACCTAAGTACTTATTTCCATGCATGGGTCCCAGCAAATTATCCTTGGTCTGATTCCCAGATACTCTCAGTAGGAGTAATTTATAATAACGGAGCTTAGGATGAACACCAAATGGGATGTGTTCCTTTAGGCACCAAAATGGAAGTTAGCTAGGCTTACAATGCCCAACTATTGCAGCAAGCCCAGTGCTTACCTGTTTGGCAAATTTGTTTTTACTTACAGAAAATTTCACATTGCTATCAACTTGTGTTCCCAAATCTCACGCCACTAAGTTGGAATTCTGGTGGGTGGTGTCTGTACTGTTATTTGTGTTTTCTGCATTTCCAAAGGGAGTAATAATGCTTTTTTATTTTTGCATTTCGTTGTACACCATGCCTATGTCACCAGTCGTGTGTGTTGGTCCTTGTACAATTTTGACATGGTTTTGGAGTCGGTAATTATTCCTAGTTAGCCTTTGGATCACCAGTTTCACTGATTGCAATCTACTTTGCCCTGGTCTTCTGAGAAATAAATGTAAAACATTAAGGGGCACAGCACACCCCCCCCCCCCATGACACTGCACTGGCGACAGGTTTACTGGGGGAGACGGAGTCATCACTTTTGACCAAATGAGTTCTGTTGGTGAGTCCAATGTCATGCTTGTTATGAAACAGGAAATGTGTTTTGTGTGCACTATTTATGTACCTCACTGAATTAACATTTGGTCTACAATGTTTTATGTGTTAATAGTATGTTTCGTCACTGTCAGTGGGTCAGATCAGGGATGCACATGCCCTGGTAATAGATGTAATATTTTTTTTCTTTGCCTGTCGATTTGGTACATAATGTTATGATAATTTAAAAAATGGTCCTACAGCAGTTGTGCTTGAAACTTGGACATGGTGGCTAGCTGTTGTGGACCACCTGCTTTGTGCCCATAGCAAAAACATTTTGACATGTGACTGCATTGAAAGAGCAGGATCCACAGACAGACATTCTCAACTGGTTGATAAATGAACCCTGACAGAGGAATAAGAAAAGGCATAGGATAGTAACTCAAATAAATAATGTAAAACCAGCAAACAGCTAACCCTGAACGGGTGCTGGTTATGTTGTTGGCACTAACTAGAACATCTTTTCCATTTGCTAATATATGGTTTTCTAGTAGCAGGCTTTCTTGCCTCCATTAGTACCTGCTGCATGTCCTCAGTAAACAGGTGCCTAAAGGGAGTTATGACTGCATCATTCAGGCAGTCACTTGGTCACTTGAAGGTAACTGATGCTGGGGTGTATCAATCACGCTTGTTCCTGTGTGAGTAGTTCCAGTCTGTGCGGAAGCTTGTGGTAATTGGCCTTGGCCATTTCCAAAGGAATGGAGACCCATGTTTGCCTGGACCAGAAGGGAGTTAACACCGTGATCTTGGGGGATTACTTCAGAATGTTTTCAGTTACCTTACAGTACTTTTAAAATGACATGAATAAACAAGTGATCCATTTAAAAGTAAGTTACAGTCTTGAGATAGTTTGTTACAAATCAACACTACTAAGTTTCCTGGAGATAAAAATAATAAAGCATTGACAACATTTACAAAATGCAACCTTTTTTCCATAAGGGAAATTATTTTCAACTAATCTAAAAGGGTGGCGAAAGCCAAACACACTCTGGCTAGGCTTATAAATGCCCTAGGGCAGATAGCCTAGTATCAACCTATGAACTCTTGCACAATCACTGAGAAGACATTAATTGTTCGACATGAGCCTGAGTAGCAAGTGGGTGGTGACATGGCACAGGAATCACAATGTTCAAAATCCTGTGTGGCAGTTATGGCCTCCTAACAGCGTTTATAGTCCAAGCCTTTGTGTAGTGTGCTCCCTGTCACCTGTGCAGATGATGATGGCTGGTGCCCTTGACACACTGTAACTTGTGTGAACATGTACTAAAGTCTGATGCACAGTGTGAGACAGCGTAACATTATGCAGCTGTCACAAATTTGATGCCAAAGGGGTTTGTGTGATGTGATACATGTATTTTAGGTAACCTTCAGTAATTTGTAGGGCTTACGCACATTTATAAAAAGGGGAGAGTGCTATGACATGTGCTTTTGGATCTCGGGTGGCAATATTTAGGAGAACTTGAAGTAAGATGTGCAGTATTGCCAAAAGGGCACACACCACTGCCTGGTACAGTGATTTGTAATAACGTAGACAGGAAAATTATGGAGTCAAAATTGTCAGTCTGTACTCATGAAACTGACAGTAGTATTACTCTGGTGTGCTTTACTGCCTGACTTGACAAGTTTAATTACTACAACTGCAAATTGGATGCTACAATACTTATTTTAGTGAAGGGTGTAAACCCTCTTACGTGATGTTTTCTGTGAACTACACGTCTCTTTTGTTGTTTTAAAGATACAGAAGTCAAATTATTAATGTGAAAAATATGAATAACTGTCTGGCTGAGTAGTGTCTACTGCCAATTAACAGCTCGATATATGATCAGTGTAGCAGTAAGATTTGAAATATGCACAAAGAAAGGCAAGGAGGGCCTCAAAATAAATTAACTAATATGGAAAAAGGACTAAAGGATTGCTAAATAGTATCAGCTGAATTAGAGATGATCATATTAAGCTCCTAAAGTGCCTCAGTTATCTGCATTATGCAAGTGATACATACATGCACATATTAATTAGTAGCCCACCGCAAAAAAAATAATTCACTGCATGGAGTATAGAAAACAGTGAGTTTTCAGTACATGCTTTTACTGTGCCAACATCATAGACACAGGTTTGCAGTCTACTGTTTGTGGAGATGATGCTAATGTCATTGAAAATACAGAAATAACGTGTCACTAGGCTGATGTTCCTCAAAGAGATTGTAAAACATACATAAGTGAACATAATAATGTCTTGTAGAAATAAGGAGGAAATAAAAATAGTGTAGACAATGAAATAATCAAAAGTTATCCTGCACTGTTGTATGAAATTTAATTTGAAATTGTTTACATAAATCTTTCTGCTGCTGTCTAACAAATGATTCTGCAGGCAGAGGGGAAGACATTTGAAAAGGCACTCCCTTCCTTTCAATTGTGAGCTGTCAGTTGCAGTGGCAGTTTTCACACCTCTGCAGTAGTGTGGGAGGAGGGGACTGTCAATTCAGGCAGTACTACAAAAGAACACTTAGAACAAAGGCATCCAATTTAGCTACAACTCTGCTGCTAGATTACTTCAAATTATACTGTAAAGCAAGCTGTGATCTAAACATAAATGAGGGTGATTAGCAACAGAAAAGAAGCAGGCCTAACACAGACGAAATCCAAACTGACAATGAGTCACAGATTTCCCATTATATGTCAATGGCATGGGAATTCACAGTTACTTCCTTATGTCTGGCATGAGTCACAGAAAGGAGACTTGAAATGCTTTATGGGAAAGAGAAAGGCTTGAAGGAGAAGAAGATCACGTTGATATAGCAAGCCCCATCGGTAGCCATGTTGTGGTAAAATAGCTAAAATTACTAATAAAGCACTTAGAGTCAATTTTAGGTGTTAAAATAGGTCTGGAAACAAAGATAGACTGAAAAAAGCATATTTTTTTAGTTCTAGGGTGGAGTGTTCCTTTAATGCTATTGATGATTTTATAAATTATATTGGAACCATCACAGAATTTCTAAAGTTCACCTATACCAGAGACCTTGACAAAATTTCCTTTTTAGACGTCTTTCTGGAAAAGGATTATGAAAATAAGAGGTTTGTTTCAAAAATCTTTAGGAAAAGCCCGTATTCGAACTCACTACTGCATTTTTCTAGCACACACCCAGTCAAACAAAGGAAAGCAATAGTTAAGGGACAGTTTGTGCATGCAGCTCGTATGGTATCTGGTATTGATGAATTTTTAGATGAATGTGACAACTTGAAAAATATGTTTCAACAAAGAGGCTATCCTTGTAAGTTTGTTAGTGATATAATGATTGAGGTGGTTAACAAGAGAGAGAGTGGGTTTTATGTACCTTTACTTTCTTGTAGTATGACTGACAGTGGGCCTTTCACCAGTAATCAAGAAACTGACAATGTTGCAAGTTAGAATGATTATAAGACTTCTTTCATCACTGTATTCACTCAAGATAGTTACATAGTAAGAAACATCTTAACAAAAACTGGTCTATTTTGAGACATGACAAGAACATCAGACCACTAATAGGACCGCAACCTATTATAGTATATAGGAAAGGCAAGAATATGAAAAACATATTTGAGAAGAGTAACTCTTGCCCAAACCACAGGTCAGGTTGTATGAACAAATGTGGCAGATGTAACTATTGCAGTTACATTAAAGAAGGCAATATTTTTGACATTAATAATATTGAAATCAGAATCAATCAGAAATACAACTGTAATTCGGAGAAAGTGATTTACTGTGCCATGTGTACCACCTGTTCTTGCTTTTACATAGGCAAGAGTGATAGAAAGTTAAAAAATCACATATACGAACACCTATATGACATAAGGAATAAAAAAGAAACAAATTCTCTTAGCAAACATGTTTTGGAGTATAAGGGACCATAAGTTGCAATTTTTTATTATAGACAATATCAGTACCAACATGAGGGGTGGTGCATGGTCACTATTACTTGAAAATATGTACACACATGTATATATATATTTCTCCATTATGCATTTTAACATTTTTAACATTTTAATATCACATGTTCAGTATTTATGTTGTGTATTTATTTCTCTTAACATTTTCTACTATATCTAGTTTTTAGTATTTAATCACACATATTTAAATATTTATTGTAAATTGGCATTTTTATGAAGCAGTATTTATATATATAGTGTGTTTTTAGGGTGGTGTGTTCCATGAACTTTTTCAGTTTGTATAGTTTGTCTGCTTTTTAAATTCAGTGACTTTAAATATTGTGCTTTTAATGACATAATTGATTAGTTTATAACTGGGTGGAACTTCCTGTTTGGACTGTATAAGAAGGAAGTAACTATGTGGGGTAAATTGTCTGAAGTCTAGATCTTTCTGGACGAAAGCGCTCATCCTTGGATTTTTTGTCTGAAGTTAATAAAGTGGATTCTGCATTCTACAACTGTGTGGTGATTTGCAGCCTGCAATACTTTGAGTGGGTTCAATTCAGCTACTACTTCTGGCTTTTGTGTTTATCTGCTTCAGTTTGGGTATCATAGAGCCTGTCCCCTCAGGACAGGAATAAAACGGTTTCTACTCCCGCCTCTTCCTGGTTCCCAAGAAAGATGGCCTTGGAGACCCATCTTAGACTTCTCATTTTTAAGTCTTTACCTTTATGTGCCCACCTTCAAAATGCTGTCACTTCCAACTCTGCTTTCTCTTATACCAGCCAAGGCCTTCATATCCACCTTGGACCTAAAGGAGGCCTACCTACACATACCCATCAGAACTTCTCACAGACAATTTCTGCATTTCTCTGGGTCCTCCTCTCATTTTCAATTTACTGCTTTGCCCTTTGGTTTGTCTACTGCCCCCAGAGTGTTCACAATGCCTGGCCCCAGCTTTTGCCATCTGCAGAACTCAGGGAATTTAGATTTACCCCTATCTGGATGACATCCTAATTCTGGCAGAGTCTAAAGATATTCTCTCAAATCATTTGCACTTCACCATGTCCCTTCTACAAAATCTAGGGTTCATCCTCAACCTTCCAAAGTCCTCCTTGAACCCAGACCAGGACAAAATTTTTCTGGGTTGCAGTATCCGAACAGACAGAATGAAGGCCTTTCTTCCACAAGACAAGGTCCTATCCCTGACCTCCCTCTTCAAAGCGCTGCTGCGGGCACATGTAATAACTGCAAGGCAATTCCTTCAACTCCTGGGCTTTATAGCAGCAACTATCCCTATGATCTCACTCGCCAGAATGCATATGCACAAGCTGCAGTGGTACCTCAAAAACATTTGGCCTCAGCACCAGAATCATTTGGAGCAAGTAATCTCCCTCCTTCCCTGTCTAAAGAAAGAGATCAGCTGGTGGATCCAACAAGTCCAGCTAAACCCGGGGCTTCCACACCAGCTCACCACCCCAACCCAGGTAATGCATACACATGCCTCAGACTTAGGATGGGGAGCAACATTGGCATCCTACAGGGTTCAAGCAACCTGGCACTCTTCCCTGAGGGCCAAACACATCAATGCAAGGGAAATGACAGCAGTCTACTTAGCTCTAAAAACCTTTACCCCTCTGCTTCTACCAGGGGTTCTTCTAATAGTAACGGACAACACCACTGTAATGTGGTACCACAGCAAACAGGGAGGGACAAAGGCATATCAGCTGTGCAGACTAATCTAGCCTCTTGCCGAAACTTGTCCATGCAGGTAACCTACATTTCCTCGCAGGACAACAAGCAGCAGATCTTCTAAGCAGGACATCATCTCCACAACACGAATGCATGCTGGACGGGAACATCTTAGATATTGTCCACTGGTGGGGCATTCCTCAAATAGACCTGTTCGCCTCCCCCCAGAACAGGCAGCTGCAGGCTGTCTGCTCAAAGACCTCTCCCCTCTCGCCTGGAGAGTAGATGCTTTCAACATCTTCTGGGGGGGGGGGTTCTTTATGCCTTCCCTCCTTTCCACTGATTCAGAAAGTCCTCCTGAAAATCGAGAGACAAACCGAAAATCTTGTTAATGACTCCCTACTGGCCAAGGCAGCACTGGTTCCCCCTACTTCACAATCTAGCCAAGGGCAGTCACTTCAAGTTACCCTACAAGGTGGACCTGCTGACACAAGAAAAGGGAACTCTCATCGACCCACACTTGCTAATGTTGTCTCTGACATTGTGGGTGATAAACGTTTGATCCCATTTAGACACCACTACTCAGAGGATGTGCTTTCAGTCCTGATGGAGGCCAGGAAACCTACAACAAGGAAATCATACCTAGCTAAATGGGGAAGATTTACTAATTGGTGTCTAGACAAGGAAAGGAACCCTTGCATTGCTGATCCCCCCCCCCCCCCAGTCCTTACTTATGTGTGTCAATTGATTAAAAGTGGACTTTCCTATTCTTCAGTGAAAGTACACCTTTTCGCAATATCCGCCTGCTTGCCTCTTGACCCTCCCTTGCTAGCCAGGCTCAATGTAAAACTCTTCCTTAAAGGGGTGTTACACATTAGACCTCCAAAAAAGCCTGTCTCTCCACCCTGGGACCTTAACTTCATCTTGGAAAAACTTACCCAACACCCATTCAAACCTGCTGGGACAGCTTCCCTTCAGATGGGTACATGGAAAACAGTCCTACTAGTGGCTATCATCTCAGCCAGAAAGGTTTCAGAGTTACAAGCCTTAATGGCTTGCCCACCCTATACTACATTCCACAAAGACAGGGTAACCCTAAGAACTAACCTCTCTTTTATGCCCAAGGTGTTCAATGATTTGTCATTAAACCTATCTATCCACCTTCAAACTTTCTTTCCTTCTCCCACCAGTGAAGGGGAGAAGATACTTTACTCCCTGGATGTACACAGACAACTAAGATTTTACCTAGACAAAACAAAATCCATTAGGAAATCAAAATGAGACTGTTTTCTTCCATCCCAGAGCATTGGGCAAGGCAGTCTCCAAACAAACCATCGCATGTTGGATCAGGAAAGCCATCTGTCTTTGCTACTCCCACCATGGGAAAAATCCCCCAGTGGGAGTAAAAGCCCATTCCACCAAGGCAATGACCACCTCCAAGGCTTTCTTAAAATGTCTGGACACGTCTTCCATTATGGAAGCAGCCACATGGTCCACTATCCACACTTTCACCAAACACTACAAGGTAGACCAGGTCTCCAGAGCACGTGCAGGATTCACCAGGGTAATTCTACAGGGCTTTGTGGAATCTTCTTCTGCATCCGCCACCCTTTCATCCAACTAAGCTGTGGTACTCTCCCACAACAAGAATACTGCAACATAGAAATAGAAGGACGTAGAATAGTTGTGCAAAATCTTACCATAACCATAGATGTCCTTCTCTTCCATGTTGCAGTATTCCTTCCCACCCACCAATAACCCCTCATCATTCTCCTTTTCATCCCAGCATGTCCCTAGGTCCTAATATCTTACACCTTTCACCCTGGACCTATCAATGCTACAGTAGGACCCCAGGGTCCCATACCTGACACTACTGGCACCTCCTCCTGCTGGGCCTTCTACTGTACCTGCTGACCTTCAAGTTCTGAGGATTGTGCATGCAGACATCACATTTAAGGCCCTGGTTTTATGGCCTTATGTGTGATGTCCCACACAGCTGCAACAGCCAAGCTGAAGCTTTTGTATAGGAGCCAATGTACGAGTCACCTGAGGCCAGGAAATCTCACAACAAGAATACTGCAACATGGAAGAGAAGGACTTCTATGGTTATGGTAAGATTTTACACAACTATTCTTTCCTTGTGGTTTACAGACACACTGCTGAATTTTAAGCAACAACACTTTGCCTTTATCATTTCATATTTGTGTGTGTGTGTGTGTTTTCGTAGGCCTATGGGTATACATAACAGATATGTATGATGATAATTGGACAATGATAGATAAGTATTCTTCTGTGTAAACTTGGAGGGCTGTGGTATGAGATGTTTTTTTTCTGCTCATGTTTGATTCAAGACTTCGGTTGAATCTTGTGGTTCATCTTCTGTATAAGAACTTGGAATCGTTCATTGTCTCACAGTGTAGTGTTTCTAAGGTAACCATTTGAAATGTTGGGAGTCTGAATGGCCAAAAACTGACTTAAATGAACTCCAACATGTCCATTTCCTGGAATATTTGCTTTTCTCCAAGGAATGGCCATCTCAGATTTGGTATATATAAGTTTTGGGGGGGGTGGGGGCTTGCCCCCTGCAAAAAGAAACTTAAAGAAAAAGAGCTGATTTCAGAAAAACATTCAAGATTAGTTTTGCTGATTCTGGTAATGAGGTACCAGAAGTATTAGCAAGAATCAGCAAAACCAACCTGGAATGCTTTTCTGATATCAGCTTGTCTGTATTTCTTTTGCAAAGTTTTCACTATTCCTTATTTTTTTTACTTTTTAGATTGATTGAATAAAAAGCATTCTTTATTAATAAATATTTTTTTACTTATATGTTTTACTTAATCACCAAAAAAGGTGTTAAATTAGCTATGCAGGCAACATCTACATCCAATGGGAAACTGTCATTATGCAATACGCAAAACTTCAGCACCCTGGACAGCTCAGTGAATCGAGGAATGTGACAGAACCAGAGAAGGGAGAGAGAGAGACACAAAGCTAATAATAATAATAATCCTGTAGGTCTTGGCTGCTTTTTCATGGTCATCTTTGGAGCATACAGGGATGTGCCCTTTCTTTCAACAAATCATGGTGTAGAATACCAGTCCATTTGCTTATTTATGGTTTCATAAAATTAATATGGTCTGTTCCTTCCAGTTTTTCTGGTACAGCCGAACATCTCTGTTTTCTCTATATGTCAGTCCTCTAACGTTACCATTTTTTTGAAACCCTTCTTAAGTATTCTCATCGTCAGCCATCCTTTTCTTCATTTCAACGTCCAAGTTTTGTCAGCTCATCTGAAATGCTGTTTAAAGCTTCTTCCATTTTTTTCCAGGCTTTTGTTTTTTGAGTTGATATACTTCAGTATTTCATTTATTCTAATCGACTTTGAGAACATTTGAGTTATTTTTTTCCTCATAATTGCTGGAAGCCATCTCTTGTACCAAAGCTTGAGCTTGAACAGATTTTTTCTGAACAGCTGTAGGATTTTCCCCAGTCATTGTTTTCTCTTCACCTTTTCTAGTTCCTTTTCTTTTAGGCTGTCTAAATTTCTTCTTTGTTGGCATCCAGGCAGTTTACTTACTATCCAGAAACTGACTCTTACTAAAAATTTAGAGGCAGAATTAATGGCCCTTGTCCATCAGTTTCTTTTTTTACATTGAGAGCTGAAATTAAGCCGTTGGTGAGTGTGCAGCCATCTTGGAAATCCAGAGATTTCCATTATTGTGTACATGTGTTATTACAGTTTACAGCCTAACTTTATTCTTTATTCTTGTGCATCAGAATATATAGATTTAGTTGAGTTCCTACTAAACTATTTATTTTAGTAATTTGCATGTACATTGTTTTGTGTATGTCCCCAAATGCACCATTTATTTTTATTAAAATTTGTTTCTTCTATTTTTTATGATTTCCTCTCTATTTCTTTTATTTCCTTTGCAATGTTCAATAGTTCATTTACAAGAGATTTGATCCTCTACATTCATTTAAGTGCTTTTTTGGATGCTGGGAATATTAAACTTAAAGCTTTACTGTGTCTTGACATGTGTAACCTAAGATGTCGAATTATCGTCTCCTTGGTTAATTTAATGTTCTCCCAACATATGTGTCAGGACAGTCTGTTTAGAGTACCTAAAGGTGGTTAACTGCCAATATTCCCAAAAATGTTTTCCCAATTTCCTCTCTGTCCCTTCACATTTCCAATATATCTCCACTTGAGGAAAAATCCTTTGAAGTCTACTTGTAATATAAAAATATGTGTGTAAACATTACATTGAAATATCCTAATTTTTATGGGCTTTGTAGCATACTTGGCAGCCATACAGATTTCCTTCCATTGTTCTTTTATAACTTGTCATTCTAATCTTTCCTTTTTTCTTATCTTCTCCTGATCCTTATAGATGTCATGTAATATTTAAGTCTTACTAATTATCCATTTTTTAATAGTACTTTTTGTTCTTGTTTTCTGTAAAAAAACATACTCCATCTGGTGTATTATTCAGTACTGTCCTCTTTCTTTTTGCCTGTACTCTACTGGCAGTCTTAGATACAGAAGATAATCTCTGAGCTGCATGTGAAACAGTTGCATGGCTTCTTCCCAGTCTTAATTTTCATTTCTAACTAACTTATTTTCTCCCAGTAATGCAATTCCTTTGTTAGTTTCCTCCACTTACTACTTCCTGCCATCTCAGGTTTATGTATTCCTATTGGGAAAATTTCTTTAATTCACTCGTTCTCAGTTGTTTAGCCTTTATAATGCTGTCTGTCGCATTACTCTGTGTAATTTCTATTCATCTTAAGGACTTCTTCCAAAATCTTAACCTCTTTGGATCCCTTGAACTTTCTTCTTTACCCTATAATAATCGTTTTCGGTTTAGTCTTTATTCATCTCCTTATGCTATAGAGAAACTACATTTTTGAAAGTCTTTGTACAAGGCACATCCAAGATTGTAGAAGGTGCTGCTTCATTACGGAAGTATGATCTGAAAGTTAATTTGGCAAGAAAGTGCATATATACATTAAGTTGATCATGTTTATTTAAGAAACATGAGCTGGGAGTTGCAATGAAAGCTTGACCTGAACAAAAATCATTTTTAATTTAAATAAAAAAAAATATTTTACTTGAAAGAGGGAGATGGTTTCCAAGGCTGAATATTCAAAGTGACAAAATATACTTCCGAGTCGTCTGAGGAGACAGTTGCTTGAAATGATGCATGACATATTTGGGAATTGTGCAGTGGGAAGAAATAGCTAGAAACGTATTTGGCCAGAAATGTTGCCTCATATTGAACAAATAGTGCAGAGCAATGGCATCTGCAGTGCATATAATAAGAATAATCCAGTGGAAGAGAAGGTGCCATACTTAATACCAGTTTTAGTTTAAAGAAGCTAAGCAGTTTATATGTATATTGTGTATCTAGAATATGTGGTTTTGAAGTAGATTATTATTCCTTGAAGTAATCAAACTGACAGATACATTTGCAGGTGCATTTAGTCTACTGAAGTCTATACTCTTGACAGGGGTTTACTGGGTGTCATGTGACAAGTGCAGTTTATAAAGTTTGGAATTTAGAATATTTGTGATAGGGAGTTCAGGCATGTTACAAGTAATTTTAGTTGCTATGAACAGTGACAAGTAGAGCAAGTTAAGTTAACAGTCACAAGTCTCAGGAGAAATGGCAGCTGCAGAAGCCATGATGATTATTATAGTTATGTAATATTACACTGCAGGGACTTGGTCTCTCACCATCTCAGTGAATTATCCGAAAATTGAAAAATGAATTACCTACTTTTTCTAAATTACTGATGCCTGAACATCTGTACAAAGTAAATGAAATGCTGGAGAAAAACATCCATTAGGTAGAACCTGACAGATTTATGGGCTTCTGTTATGCTTCTGAGCTGAGAGGTTACTGGGTTTGTGCTCCCCTTCCTAATAAAAAGAAATACCCAGATTTTATGGCTACAGTGACCTAAGGAGATATAAAGCAGACTCATCCTGGATGTCAAAGAAAAAAATTATGCAAGAGGGTTACCACCACCAGAAAGAAGAAAAAAGAAGAGTTTCATTCATCGAGAGTAGATTGATAAATGGCATAAGCTGGAATTGGAAACCTGAAAGCCTCAATGGAAATGGGATGAGAAACACTGGGTATCCAGGAAAAAAAAACTGGTAAATATACACTGAAATACTGAATATATGTTAGACTTTGTAGGTGTATATTAAAATCATAAAAATGATAAAAAAATTAACAAACACAGGAATCTGACAAGTTCCAACCTCACCAACATGAGTGTTGGATCTTCCCTATTCTTATGGGGTTTGGGAAGCCCGCAAAAACAAGGTAACTTGGGGTGAGGAGTGTTAAAGTTTTCACTAAGAAGTTCTTCGTTAAGTTTTGTGGTTAGCTTATCTTTCCTTTCTACATATGCAGTTTTAACCTCCTCAAAGGAATGCATAGAATAAAACTCAAGTATGTTCAGCATGTTTTGTATTTTCATTATGTAACTGTCAGTATCTTAACTAGTATGCCCCCGCCCTAAGAAACACCTTACAGATCTGTTATTGCAAGTGGAGGTTCCATATCAGAGGCCACTGCCATATACTTAGATTTTATTCTACAGTCTCTTGCTGTTAAGAACTAATTTTTATTTTAGATTCACTTGATTTTCTTTAACACATTCTCTCCAACAGAGCTCAGGAAGTTTGCTCTGTAACTTCCACTGGGCGGAGCCTAAGCTGTTTGACAGAATCAAATTATGTTCTCACATTTCAAACAAATGTTCATATCTCTGGAACCATAGGGGTTATGAAAGAAGTATAAATGTCAAACCCTTCAGCACAAATTATTTTTATAGTGGTAGTATTCTTTAGGGTCTAGATCTTAAACTGAATTTTATAACTCGCGGTAAACACAGTAACTATTATGTTTATAATGTTTTGTAAACAACTTACAATATCTCCGCAACCACTCACGTTACTCGCATACTGTCAGCAGCAGTTTATTCATCTAGCTGAGAGTTTTCCTAAGAGGCTATGGAGTTCTGCCTGTATTTTATGGTTGTTGAGATATGTAGAGAAATGTGAAAATTATATCCATATAAATTGATATCATAAAAACAACAGTTAATATCTCTTAACCTGCACTAGACAGCGATCAAATTTAATGCAGATGAGTTTTCCATTTTGCAAGCTTTAAGATGAAATATTTTAAAATCTTGTACATAGCATGGTTTTGGAATTATTGATGCAAATATGAACAAGCAATACTTAATGCCTACAGGCATCAGTAAGAGTTAACCACATACGCACCTGGAGGCGTCACTTGGCTGTATTGAGTTAAGTAAAATAAAATAAAAGAAGCGTATGTGAATGAACAAAGCATATTGAAAACTGTTGTCATTGAAGTCCTGTACACTCTGTTACCACGCATGGACTCTATTGAAGCAGCTAAAGAGGCTTGTAGCAAAAATAACAGTGTTACACAAGGGCAAACTGAATGTTGGGAAAGCTAATAAACTTGGTGTTGAGTTACATTTTGTCAGTTTCAATGGCCAGGCTTACAAACAAACTAGGGATAATAGCCATGGGTGCAGCTATGGCCCCTAGCCTGGCCAGTGTAGCCTTAGGCAAGTGGGAGGAGAAATTTGTGCTGCAAAGTGAATACTGGAGATTTTATGACCAGCTGTCTTCACTTTATTGATGGTGTTTATTTTCTGGCAAGGTGAGAAATCTAAATTCACTGAGTTTATCCACTACATCAGTACCTCCACCTCCTTACTGAAGTTTACCACTTCCTTCCTGAAATTTACCACTTCCATCAGCTCAGAGTCTGTGCATTTCCTTGATATGACTGAGTCAGTACTGATAAAGACAGAGGGAAATTAATTAGTAATTTATACAGGAAACCAACAAGAGTAAACAACTTACTGTGTTTTCCCAAGTAAAGGCTTGTTGGTTTGGAACACTACCTGGGTTTCATGATTTTTGGAAATTATTGTGACTGAGCTCATCAACGGAGTTTTAAGTCTAGTAGTTTTTCTGTTTTTTTATTTTTGTTTTTTGTTTATTTTTTATATAAAGATCAATGACAAGGTATTAGAACAGATGGAGAATGCTCTTGTCAATCATTTGAATGACATAACCAGTTTGCCAAAGTCAAAAGTTGAGCATAAAATGAGATCAACTGAATTGGAAGCCACACATGAAGAGATGGACAAATTGTACAGTGAAGACCAGGTATGGAGAGCGAAGCTGGGTTTTACTAATGTTCCTGAGGCCCTTGAGGGGAAAGACTGTCTGAATATAATGGTGCAGCAGTTGAGCACATGGACAGAAATTCCAAAAGAAAAACTTCTACTTAATAGAGCCTGCACTTATCTGCACTTCGGCGAGATGGCTGCTTAGTTTCCAAAACCCATTTAAGTGACATAATTTTCAGGTGAAAGAGTAACCAAATGCTAATGATGGTCAACAAGCGAGTGTCTGTGGACCAGGATTTTTCTGCGAGTACCAAGGTAAAAAGAGGTAGATTTATGCAACATGTAAGACTTTGTAGGAAAATGGGTCTTCGATTCAGACTAATGTATCCGGCTACACTAAGTGTGTTTTCCCATGGGAACTAAGATGTTTATAGTCCCAGAGATGACTCAGACAGATCTGGAAGGATTTATGCAAGTGGTACAATTGGACACCACACTTGAAATCCTAGGTAGTAGATGAGGAGAGAGGAACCAGATGGCTAAAAATCTCAAAGGAGAAATTGCCAGTGAAGCTGTTTGCATTATTTGGACTGAAAATGTTGGGCAAGCAGAGGGAGATGGAATGCTTTAGCAAGAAAGGTGAGCCTGACAACGTACAGTGGACAGAAGTCAAGTGATGTATAAAGGGAAGCAGTCAGTGGAGCAACAAAAATAACGACTGACAGAAGTAATAAGGCTATTAAGTACAATTAAAAAAAGGCACTGTAGAGGTAAACAGGATACAAACTGAAGAACAGCCCAGGAATTGAAGGAATATTTTAATGACTTAATTAAAAATACATGCAAAAATCACATGATAAAAAGAATAAAATGCTTAACAGGATCACCAAGATGTTCGTGTTTCACTGTTGTAGTCATCACCTGTGGGGTATCCCTGCTGTGGTAGCCCTTGGCTCGAATACCAGAGTCAATGTTTTTCTGCATTGGCTGGTGTCGTTTTTTTGGCTGATGTCAGGTCGTCAGTGCTATAAAGCAAGGCAGCCGACACCATTACATCAGTCTTTCTTGCCGTGGAGCCCATAGCAGAGGCGGTTCACAAGTGTGTCAGTCGGTCACTACCAGAGCTCGAATTACAGCTGAAAACGTCTAAAGCGAAGTACCCCATTGGGGATACTTTTTTCTTGCACTAACCGATGTCTGAAAAGATTAACAGTTGTCTCACCTGTGGAAAGCTGATTCCACACTGAGACTTCCATTCATACTGCATCACTTGTTTAGGCCCAGACCAAGACGTCCCCCATTGCCATTTCTGTGCCCTTTTTAACGCGAGAACCATTCATCGTAGAGCTCTTATTGTAGACGTGTATTTTCATCTTCCATTTTCACATTCTGAAATGATGTCTGTCAGCTAACAATCCATAGACATTCCAAAAAAAGTAGAGACAAGCCCACACAAGGCTAAGCCTTCTGACTATGCTACCGCTAAGCAGGTCGTCACTTCTTCAGCATTCAGTAGGTGCTTTCACAGGCCCTGATGCCCAATACGATATCTACGCAGGCTTCTACCGAGACCTTTTCGGAGTCTGGTATGCTTCAAAAATCTTCTTCGTCTTCTGAACTTTTGGTTGTCTCTGCCTTGGGTGGGTCCGGAGCCGCGATGCAGGCACTGGCTTCCGAGAAGACCTTTCGCACTATCGATTGTAGGCAAAAACCGAAGTCTTCTCATCAGACTACAGTTTCTGTCAGAAGATTCTCTTAGGCCTAGAAGCCAGGCCACTCCTAGAAAGTCTACCTCTAGCCACCATCTTACTCCTGCTCCACCACCCAAAGCCCAAGTACTTAAGATGTTGGAGGATCTTATCTCCCTTATCATAAGCAGTCAGAGGTTGTCGTTCCTCTTCAAAATCTGAATAATCAGATTCCTCAGAATCCTCCTGAAATAATGACAGAGCAGGATTCTGAGGAATCTGATTATTCAAATTTTGAAGAGGAACAACAACCTCTGATTGCTTATGAAGATTCAGATGCAGAGGAATCCATTCCTTCTGCCTCCCCACTAGAAGGCCTTTCCTTTGGGGAAACCCTTCACACCCTCGGGAACCATTTCCACTGGGAATCTCAGGACTTCCCTCAATCTAAGAAAAGGCTAAGAGAGTTTCTAGACCTGCCCCAGCACAGACCCCTGGTCATCCCCCCTATCTTAGAAGTGGTGGATGATGTTTTTCATGAGTCCAGCTTAGCCCCTGATACCCACCCACCTGCTGCCAGTAAACCTGATAGGTATTACAAAGTCCCAGATTCTCACAAATACCTGTACAGAAATTCTGCTGCAGACCCGGAGGTCATTACACAGGGACCTAAAGGAGCTAAGGCTAGTTCTGCAAAGAATCCTACTCCTGACATGGATGCCAGAGCTCTGGGCAGATGGAGTAAAAATGTGTACACCTCTGCAACCTTAGCTGTCAGAGCACAACTGTCAGTTCCATATGTTAAAATATTAACTACACACTTTGGAACTATTAAAGCAAAATATTTATACCTTTCCTGACCGTGCTAGTTCGAAAGAATTGGCAGATTTACTGCACTCTACTTGTCAAGTGGCCAAAAGCATTGCACTGTGGATATGATGCCCTAGAAGCCTCAAGCAGGGCAGCAGTGTCAGGATATGTCATTAGGAGACCTGCATGGTTGAAGGAACTACCTGTCCCTGATCATGTCAAGTCTAAATTAATTGCTGCACCCTTGGATAAGGACCACTTGTTTGGTGTAAAAGCAGAAGAGGTGCTTAAAAAGATGGAAGACGAAGCAAAATCTATGCAAACAGTAAAAGATTTCTTTCAGGTTCAACCTCCTAGGTTCAGCAGGAATTTTCCCTCTAAGCACTGGTCCTTTCTTGCACCTAGCAGACAGGGGCAAGGTAAGCCCCGCAGGGACAGACCACCCAGGCCCCTATCCCAGGGACAGCAGAGAACCAAACAGTGGACCAGTTCCGCCCCAAAGGCAGGGAATTCTAAGCCATCCTTCTATGGCAAAACCTCTTAGTGACGACTCCTCCCCCTCTGCCCTCCTTTCACTCACCAAAAGCTAAGAGGAAGGCTCTTCTTCTGCAAAGAAAATTGGCATTCTGTAACAAAGGACCAATGGGTCTTAAAGATCATTTTTCAGGGATACAAATTCTCTTGCAATGAACTTCCAATTCCAAGAGGGTACCCAGACTCACCTCCAAATCAGTGGACAAAGGCTTTTATTCCAGAACATTCCTTGTGCCCAGAAAAGAGGGCACTTGGCACCCCATCCTAGATCTATCCATTCTGAACACCTCCCTGGTGGTCCCCAAATTCAAAATGCTAAATTTGCAGCAGCTGCTGCCTATGGTGACCAAAATTGCTTGGTTAGTGACCCTAGACCTAAAATATGCCTACCTCCACATCCCCATAAGGGAATCCTGCAGGAAATTCCTGTGCTCACAACATTTTCAGTTCTCTGCACTACCCTTGGGCTTATCTACTGCTCCCAGGGTATTCACCAAATACTTAGCCCCGGCCATAGCATTTTGCAGACAAATATACAGATTTACCCTTATCCAGACGACTGCCTCATTCAGGCAGAGTGCAAAGAAAAGCTGCTCCAGGACCTCCTCTTTGTCAAAACCCTCCTAACTTCCTTAGGGTTCAACATCAACGAGAAGAAATCAAAGTAAACACCCTTCAGGAAGATCATTTTCTTGGGAGCACTGCTGGACACAGCATCCCAAATGGCCTTCCTATCGCCAGAAAAGCAGAGCTTCCTGCCTCTCTACATTACCCTGTTGGCTTCCAGAAGTCACTTCATGGCAAGGAAGATGTTCTTCGTGTTTCACTGTTGCAGTCATTACATTTGGGGTAATCTGCTGGCAGGTTGCCCTCAGTCGGCCTGAATAACAAAGTCTTGGGTCCTGCGTCGGTTGCCGTCTCCTCTTCCATGACGTCAGGTCATCAGGGGTATAAAACATGCAGCCGACGCCATTTTAATCAGTCTTTCTTGACGCGCAGTGCCCGAAGCAGAAGCAGTTTGCAAGTGCCGGTCGGCCGACTCCTGAAAATTTTGTTTTCGAGTTTCAGAACCGAAGTCTTCAAACTAAAGCTAAGTACCCCGTTGGGGAAACTTTTTCTTGCTCCTTACCGATGTCAGTAAAAGTTAATAATTGCATTACTTGTGGGAAGCAAATACCTCATAAGGATTTTCATTTGTACTGCATTCCTTGCCTAGGCCCTGATCACAACGTGCCTTGCTGTCGGTTTTGTGCTAAATTTAACCAACGCACTATTAAGCGTCTGTATATTTTTGCTTCTAAATATTTTGGCTCAAGCTTTAACTACCCTGAAATGTCATCGGTTAGCAATCCGACTACCGGAGTTCACAAAAAAACGCAAGGAAAAAGACAGAGACAGACCGTCGAGGTCCAAAACTGACAACGAAGCTTCTCGTAAGCCAGTTGCCGGTTTGCCAGTACTCAGTGAGGTGCTTTTGCAGCCCCTGATACCCGCTACTTTTGAGTCGCAGGCCTCTACAGAGACCCATTCGGAGTCTGGTATGCCGCGAGATTCTGCAAGTATTGAACCCGCGGATGTCTCTCCCTTGGATGGGTCCAGAGCCGCTGAGCAGGCACCAGCTTCTGAGGGTGTTTTCAGGCCTCAACATTTGTATATTAAACCGACGCCATCATCAAAAACAAGGCCAAAACAAACTTCTATGTTTAAAAAAATGATGCATGAACCACGTGCTCAGGACCCTATGCCTTAAAAACAAATGATTAAAATGGCTGAGGATTTAAATTACCTTGATCAGGGGTTCCCAACCCCCCCCCCCCCCCCCAAGAGGCCTAGGCAAGGCACTGATTATGAATCTTCAGATCAGGTTTCCCTTTTTTCTGATTCCTCTTCTGATCAGGAATTTTCTATTCCACCTTATAAGGACTCTGATGAAGAGGAATCCATCCCTTCTGCTTCTCCTCCTGAGGATTACTCTTTTGGAGAGACTTTGCATACTTTAAGGGAACATTTTCACTGGGAGAGTCAGGACTTCTCAGAATCAAAAAAGAGGCTTAGGGATTTTCTTCTTCCTCAGCATAGGCCTTTGGCAATACCTCCTGTATTAGACATTGTTGATGATGTGTTCTCGGAATCAAGCATGGCTCCTGATTCCCTGCCTCTGGCTCCTAGTAAGCCAGACAGATATTACAGGGTTCCTGACTCCCACAAATTTATTTTCAAAAATCCCGCTGCTGACCATGACACTATTTCTCAGGGTCCCAAGGGTGTTAAGGCTTCTACAGCCAAAAATCCTACCCCTTCTGATAGAGATTCCAGGGCGCTGGATAGATGGGGAAAGAAGGTTTATACGTCTGCAACCTTGGCAATCAGGGCTTTAAACTGCTAGTTTCATATGCTTAAATATCAACAGCATGTTATGGGCTTACTGAAACAGAAAATGATGTTGATTTCTGATTGTGTGGAAAATAAAGCGTTACAGGATTTATTGTATTCAGCAGAACAGGTTGGAAAGCATACTTTGCAATGTGGTTTTGATTCCTTGGAGGCCTCTTACAGGGCCGCCGTGACTGGATCTGTGATAAGAAGGCATGCCTGGCTCAAGGAGCAAAATCTGCCTGAACATGTTAAAGCTAAATTGTTGGATGCCCCTTTACAGCATGACAGTCTGTTTGGTAATAAGGCAGAAGAGGTTTTAAAGAAAATGGTAGACAAAGCTTAAATCTATGCAAACTGTAAAAGATTTCTTGCAAGTGCAGCCACCCAGGTTCAGTAGGCACTGGCCTACTAAGAATTGGTCCTTTCCTGTGTCCAACAGAGCTGCTCAGGGCAAACCCAGGCTCTCCAAAGGCTCCAGATATTAATCACAAGGATCTTACAGGTCAAAGCAATGGGGTGTCTCCACTTCCAGATCAGGAGGTAACAAAGCACAACCCTACAGTAAACAGTCTCAATGACTTTTCTCTGCCATCTCCAAGCACTTATCTTTTGGCAGCCCTCTTCGTGGGAAAACTAGCATTTCATGCTCAAAGTTTGCATTTAATTACCCAGGACAAGTGTGTATTAAACATAGTATCCCAGGGGTACAGATTTCATTTCCACACGTTGCCAATTCCAAACGGATGGCCAGATCTGCCACCAAACCAGTGGGCAGAGGCCAAGAAACAAGTCATGTCCGTCATGGATATGGGGGCTATTCAGCCAGCACCAGAAGAGGAAAAAGGACAAGGATTTTATTCAAGACTTTTCCTGGTACCCAGAAAAGACAAATCATGGCATCCAATTCTGGACTTATCAATTCTAAACACATTCCTGGGCATTCCAAAATTCAAAATGCTGACTTTACAATAGCTATTGCCTATGCTAGGCAAGAATGCCTGGTTGGTAACTCTAGACTTAAAAGAGGCATACCTGCATATCCCAATAAGGGAATCTTGCAGAAGATACCTCCGCTTCAAAGCAGGCTTTTTGCATTACCAATTCTCTGCACTGTCCTTTGCCTTATCTACTGCGCCCAGGGTCTTTACAAAGTGCCTGACACCAGTAATTGCATTCTGCAAACAAAGAAACATTCAAATTTATCCTTATCTGGACGATTGTCTCATTCAGGCAGAGGACAAGGAACACTCTTCTTCAACATCTGGCGTTTGTAAAAAGGCTTCTAGCATGCCTAGGGTACACCATAAACGAAAAGAAATCACAACTGGTACCCTCTCAAATAATTACATTCCTGGGTGCAAGCTTGAATACAGCTGCCCAGATGACTTACCTCACGCCAGACAAACAAATTCAATTGACAACATACTTCAAACAATTGGCAACAAAAACCCAGCTATTTGCAAGACCAATTCTGCAGGCTTTGGCGTTCATGGCATCCTGCATTCTACTAATTCCATATGCGAGAATGCATATGAGAAAACTTTAATAGTATCTAAAAAGCTTATGGAGTCAACATTGTCACAGCCTGGAAACAATGATTCCTCTCATTCCCTGCCTGCAACAGCAGTTTCTTTGGTGGACAGAGACATGTCACCAAAACCAGGGACTGTCATTCATTCTACTCCCTGCCACCCAAACCCTAACTACAGACGCATCAGATTATGCTTGGGGGGCCCACCTGGCAGGGAGATGCATTCAGGGCAAATGGAGCCCAAACCAAATGCATCTACATATCAACCAGAAAGAAATGCTAGCTGTTCAGAATGCTCTGACAGCCTTCAAGGACTTCCTTCATCCAGGACAACTACTGATAAAGACAGACAACACCACAGTTATGTGGTACATAAACAAGCAGGGGGGTACCCACTCCTACCCCCTTTGCAGACTAGCCATGGCCTTGTGGAACACAGCCTTGACTTACCAAATACATCTTCAAGCTCAATTCCTGCCAGGAAAGCAAAATACTCTGGCAGACGACCTAAGCAGAAATCTTATGGACCCACACAAATGGAAACTGGATCCACAAATCTTCAGCATGTTAACACAAAAATGGGAGAGCCCAGACATAGATCTGTTTGCCTCTCCCCAAAACTATCAGTTGGGCAAATTCTGCACAAGAACTCCTCACAAAAAAGCATGGAAAGTGGATGCTCTATCCTTCAACTGGAAATCGTATCAGTCTATGCCTTTCCACCTCTGCCTCTACTCTCCAAGGTCTTACTAAAAGTCAGACGTTAAAAAACAAAAATGATTCTAATTGCTCCGGACTGGCCTCGCCAACACTGGTACCCGCTTCTAAGAAATATGTCACACCTTCCTCCATGGTACTTGCCTCAAACACCTCACCTATTGTCTCAGCAGAACTATCAAATTCTGCGCACTCGGCTCCAAACTCTGAATCTTGCAGCATGGCTTGTCAACTAATTTCACCAACCACATCTCTCAGTAAACCTGTGATGGATGTCATTTTGGAGGCCAGAAGGCCTAGTACTAGAAAATCTTATGCTGATAAATGGAAGAGATTCTGTGCTTGGAACCAAGCACAAGGAATAGACACAGCAAATCCCAATATTCCTCAGATTTTGCAATACTTAACTGAGATGCTTCACAAGGGCCTATCTTTTTCTTCAATAAAAATCCATGCCTCTGCCATCTCGGCTCATTACAGCACAGAGCCTCCCCTCTTTTCTCATCCTTTGCTAAAACAGTACCTCAGAGGGGCCATAAATTTAAGGCCTCACAGGAGAGCGCCAACTCCTGCATGGGACCTCAATTTTGTGCTGGAAAAACTCACCCTACCTCCTTTTGAACCAGCATCTACTGTGGATATAAAATTTCTTTCTTGGAAGACGGCCTTTCTTTTGTCAGTCACGTCAGCTAGAAGGGTTTCAGAACTACAGGCTCTCATGGCAGTGGAGCCTTTCATTATTTTTTACCTGGACAGGGTGGCCCTCAGGACCAATCCTTCTTTTATGCCTAAGGAGGTATCCATTGTGGCTCATAACCACACCATTCACCTGCCAACTTTCTTCCCAAATCCGCAGAACAAGGGGGAAGAGGATTCTGCATTCATTGGATGTACACAGACAAGTAAGATTCTACTTAAACAGAACAAAATCTCTAAGAAAGTCTGAGCAACTACTGGTGGCATTTGCTGCAGGATCAGAGGGGAAGCCTATATCAAAGCAGACTGTTTCTAAATGAATAAGCCATTGCATTAGTTTCTGCTACTTGGGCCATGGTAAACCTGCTCCCAAGGGGATCAGATCCTATTCCACCAGGGCTGCCTCTACTTCAGCAGCTTTTTTCAGAGGGGTCCCTACCAGAGACATTCTAGAAGCTGCTACTTGGAGCTCAGTTCATATGTTCATAAAGCATTACCATTTACCTCTCTTTTCTAAATCCAGGGCAGGCTTTGCCACTGCAGTCCTGCAGGGCCTTATAACTGCTCCTAATGCTGTTTAGTTCCATCCTCAGTTTTGGGATTCTACCCAAATGTAATGACTGCAACAGTGAAACACTAAGAACATAGTACAGTTGTGTACACTTACCATAAATGTAGATGTTCGAGTGTATTCACTGTTGCAGTCCGGATTACCCACCCACCAGTCCCCTTTCTATACCTTTTCATTCCTTCACTATATTCAAAAGCCTTTGTGGTGTGTTTGCTTTTAGTTGAAGGTAAATTTTATGTGTTCTAAAGTGCATTTATATATTTATAGTTTTTTATATATATATATATTTTTTTTTGCTCCCTTTGGGGGGCACCTGACATCTGGGGCAAGAAAAACCTTTTTAAAATGGTGTCATCTGCATGTTTTATACCCCTGACATCCTGACATCATGGAAGAGGAGACAGCAACTGACGCAGGACCCAAGACTTTGTTATTCAGGCCGACTGAGGGCAACCTGCCAGCAGATTACCCCAAATGTAATGACTGCAACAGTGAATACACTCGAACATCTACATTTATAGTAAGTGTACACAACTGTACTTTCCTGCAAGCCTTTGGGGTTCATGGCATCTTGCGTCCTTCTAATTCCTCTGGCCAGGCTTCACATGAGAAATCTTCAGTGTTATCTAAAGAACCATTAGTGTCAGCACTCTCAGCCTCTAGAGACCTCTCTCCCTTCTGATCCCATGTAAAAGGGCTGTGTTTCTCTGGTGGGCAGGGGCATGTGCGAAGAACAAGGGTCTTTCCTTCATCCTCCGCCCTACCAGGCAGACCATCACCACTGACGCCTCAGACATTGCTTGGTGTGCTCACCTAGCAGGCAGGTGCACCCAAGGTCTTTGGGATGCCCAGCATCTTCCCTTACACATCAACCAGAAGGAAATGATGGCAGTACAAAAGGCTCTGACATCTTTCAAACCCCATCTCAGGCCAGGGTTCACCTTATCAGAACAGACAACACCACAGTAATGTGGTATGTCAACAAACAGGGAGGGACCCAAACTTAGCCTTTGTGCAGGATAGCCATGAACCTCTAGCTGACATCCTCCTCCATAAGATTACACCTAATAGCCCAATACCTACCAGGGATCAACAAAACCCTGGCAGATCACTTAAGCAGAAACTTACTGGACCCCCACAAATGGCAGCTCCACAGAAAAATCTTTTTGCAAGTCACTCAGGAGTGGGGAACTCCGGAGAAAGATCTCTTTGCTTCACACCTCAACCACCAGCTAAAAAAATTCTGTACCAGGGAGTATCGCCACCTAGCGTGGAAGGTGAATGCCTTGACCTTCCCCTGGAACTCCCTCTTTGTGTACGCATTCCCTCCTCTGCATCTTATTCCCAAGGTAATGATGAAGATAAGGGATGAGAAACCAAAGGCCATCCTCATTGTTCCAGATTGGCCCAGACAACATTGGTACCCCTTACTGCGCAGCCTGACATCACAGCCTCCAAGGCAGCTTCCCTCGACCTCAGACCTCTTGACTCAGGTGGGGGGGGGGATGCTGCACCCAGACTTGCAGACTCTCAAACTGTCAGCATGGCTAATACTCAAAAAGCAAACAAGTGGCCCCTGTTAAGCAAAGAGATCCTAGACATTATCACAGAGACCAGAATGCCCAGCACCAGAAAATCTTGCGCTGGAAAATTTAAAAGATTCTGTTCCTGGAGCCACTGCAGAGGGGGCAGTTCCTCACAACCTTCCATCACTCTTGTCCTGCACGGTCTAGTGTAGTTACTCAATAGTGGCCTCTTCTTCTCTTCTATTAAAATCCACACCTCAGCCATTTCAGCTCATTTCGATACAGACCAGCCCCTGTTCTCACATCCTTTGATTAAACAATTCCTCAGAGGGGCTTCTAATATCAGACCTCCCAGAAGACCTCCCATGCCAGCCTGGGACCTGAATTATGTTCTGGAAAAACTAACCTTACCATCCTTCAAACCTGCTGCTTCAGCAGAACTGAAATATTTCTCCTGGAAGACTGCTTTCCTCCTAACTATCACCTCAGCCAGAAGGGTTTCAGAACTTAAGACACTGATAGCCATTGAGCCCTTAATCGTTTTCCATGCAGACAGGGTCTCCCTGAGAACTAACCCCTTCTTTATGCCCAAGGTGGTATCTAATGTCACTGTCAACCAGGCCATACATCTACCCACCTTCTTCCCTAACCCTCAAAACAAGGAATAAAGAATTCTGCACTCACTAGATGTGCACAGACAGCTTAGATACTATCTGGACCGTACTAAACCCTTCAGGAAAACAGACCAACTTCTTGTCAGCTTTGCCCCATAGACAGTGGGGAAGCCCATTTCCAAATAGGTGTTACACTGTATCCATTTCTGTTACAGGTTACATGGGAAACCACCCCCTAAGTCTGTTTTTACCCTTTCCACTAGGTCAGCCTCCACTTCCACAGCATTCCCCAGAGGAGTTCCCACCAGGGATATCTTTGAAGCTGACACCTGGACCTCTTTCCAAACCTTTACAAAACATTACCACCTACCTCTATTTTCTAAGGCTAGGGCAGGGTTTGCCTCTGCAGTTCTGCAGGGCATGCTTACCCATGCCTAGGTCTCTTAACTAATCCTTCCACCCCTCTCCTCAGCTTTGGGAATCCTCCCACAGGTGATGACTGCAACAGTGAAACATGAAGAACATAGTACAGTTGTATACACTTAACATAAATGTAGACATTCGAGTGTATTCACTGTTGCAGTCCTGGTTCTCCCCTCCCCCTTATATCCTCTTTCCTTAGGGAGACATAAGCTGCTTATGGTGTCTTTTAGCCACCAGGACCACTTTACCATATTTCCTTGGGCTTCTGACTGGTTAGGGCAAGAAAAAGCGATGTAATGGTGTTGGCTGCCTTGCTTTATAGCACTGATGACCTGATGTCAGTCAACAAGCAACAGCAGCTGACGCAGAAAAACATTGACTCTGGTATTCGGGCCGGCCGAAGGCTACCACAACAGGGATAACCCACAGGTGATGACTGCAACAGTGAATACACTCAACATCTGCATTTATGGTAAGTGTACACAACTGTACTTTTTCGTCCTCTTTTAGGACTTCATCAGATAAAAAAAAAGTTCATTTACCCGTACACTTTTATATTATTTTTTACAACCATTCATACTCATTAAACAGTAAATCAGTTAGCTATTTAAAGTAAAACGAGCTGCTATATCACACCAATTAAAATTCTTCTATAAATAAAAAATATTCTTTTTAAAAACTTAGTTACCCCATGTAATACTTTTACAATCTGTATTAAAATAAATCAATTTAATATTAATATACAAAGTATTAATGTATAAAATGCTGTCTGTGAGGTAAAAACTAATCTCTTACTGCCCTCCATTGTTCCAACCATGCCATTACCTTTGTACAGTAAAAAAAAGTATATAAATGTTAAATCTTCTTGTTCACAAATTTCTAACCCAAAAAGTACATAGCTTAACCTGTAAACACATGTTTTCTTGAAAACTATTACCTCTGTTAAAAAAAAATCATTGTAAAAACAATGTGCTATTAAAAAATGTACTGAATAAAAAACTACATAGAAATTCTTACACTAAAGTATAGCTGACCTAAGTTTTAAAATCAGGACCAGGGAGAGGTTTTCATTTATACCTGGGGATTTATTGGCTTCCAGTATTAACTGCCAGTAAATCTCCTGGTATTCTGTTTTTGTCTCCCACTTGGTTCTTGTACAACTTTTTCCAACAGAAAATAGTGTAATTAGTGTCATTACAATTCACAGTATGCTTATACGGGCTATTAAGTAGTATTGCAGTAAAGGAGTAAATAAAAAAAATAATGACTTGAAGAAACAGAATGAAGATAATTAAACTTTTTCCATGTATGTCCTTTCATTTTCAGCTCTTTATGTTCTTCATGTTTTACTGTTGCAGTCATTACATTTGGATAATCTGCTGGCAGGTTGCCCTCAGTCGGCCTGATTAACAAAGTCTTGGGTCCTGCGTCGGTTGCTGTCCCTTCTTCCATGATGTCAGGTCATCAGGAGTATAAAACATGCAGTCGACGTCATTACCTCAGTCTTTCTTGCGGTGCAGTGCCCGAAGCAGAAGCAATTCGCAAGTGCCGGTCAGCCGACTCCTGAAATTTTCGTTTTCGAGTTTCAGAACAGAAGTCTTCAACTTAAAGTACCCCGTTGGAGAAACTTTTTCTTGCTCCTTACCGATGTCAGTAAAAGTTAATAATTGCATTACTTGTGGAAAGCAAATACCTCACAAAGATTTTCATCTGTACTGTATTTCTTGCCTAGGCCCTGACCCTTGCTATCGGTTTTGCGCTTAATTTAATCAACTCACTATCCGTCGTCGGTACATTTTTGCCTCTAAATATTTCTGTTCTCAGTTTAATTATCCAGAAATTATGTCTGTTAGCAGTTTGACTACTGGGATTTCGAAAAAACGCAGAGATAAAGACAGAGACAGGCCATTGAGGTCCAAAACTGACGACAACGCTTCTCCTAAGCCAGTTGCTAGTTCACCGGTATTCAATGAGGCGCTTTCGCAGCCCCTGATACCCGCTACTTCTGACTCGCAGGCCTCTACTGAGACCCATTCAGAGTCCGGTATGCCGCGAGATACTTCATCTATGGAACCCACATATTTCTCTACCTTGGATGGGTCCAGAGCCGCTGTGCAGGCACTGGCTTCTGAGGTTGTATTCAGGCCTACAGACTTGCATATCAAATGAACTCCACCTTCAATACTAAGGCCTAAATCTCGATCTATGTCGAAAAAAAAACAATGCCCAAGCCACATGTTCAGGCCCCTACGCCTAAAAAACAAATGATCAGAATGGCTGAAGATTTAATTACTCTAATCAGGGGCAGTCAACCCCCCCCCCCCCACCCTGCTTCTAAGAGGCCTAGGCTTGAGCTTCTTGACTATGAATCTTATGATCAGGATTCCGTTTCTTCTGACTCTTCTAATGACTTGGATTTGTCCATACCTACTTATGAGGATTCTGATGCAGAGTATACCATTCCCTCTGCTCCCCCCCTGAGGATTTCTCTTTTGGTGAAACTTTGCATACTTTATGGGAGCATTTCCACTGGGAAAGTCAGGAATTCTCTGATTCAAAAAAGAGGCTTAGGGACTTTCTTACATAGGCCTTTGGCTATATCTCCTGTACTAGACATTGTGCATGATGTGTTTTCGTATTCCAGTATGGCCCCTGATTCCCTGCCTCCAGCTCCTTGTAAACCTGACAGATACTACAGGGTTCCTGAGTCCCACAAGTTCCTTTTCAAAAATCCTGTTGCAGATCCTGAAACCATTTCTCAAGGCCCCAAGGGCATTAAGGCTTCTACTGCTAAAAACCCTACCCCTTCTGATAGAGACTCCAGGGCGCTGAATAGATGGGGTAAAAGGGTTTGTACTTCTGCAACCTTAGCAATCAGGGCTTTAAACTGCCAATTTCATATGTTAAAATATCAACAGCATATTATTGGACTGCTTAAACAGAAAATGATGTTGATTTCTGACTGTGTGGAAAATAAAGATTTACAGGATTTATTGCATTCTGCTGAATAAGTTGGAAAACATACTTTGCAATGTGGTTTTGATTCTTTAGAGGCCTCTTGCAGGGCTGCTGTTTATAGCTCTGTGCTTAGAAGGCATGCTTGGCTTAAGGAGCAATCTCTGCCTGATCATGTTAGAATTGTTGGATGCTTCAGGACCGCCTGTTTGGCGGCAATAAGGCTGAAGAAGTCTTAAAAAAGATGGAAGATAAAGCTAAATCTATGCAAACTGTAAAATGTTTCTTACAAGTGCAACCTCCAAGATTTAGTAGGCATTGTCCTACCAAGAACTGGTCCTTTCCAGCTCCTTCCAGATCCTCTCAAACCAAATCCAGACACCAAAAGCACCAAGTTTCAGTCTCAGGGAACTCTCAAACCTAAGCAATGGGGGGCCTCCACTGCCAAAGCTGGAAATAACATGGTATTAGTAACCAGTCTCAATGACTTTCCTTTAAAATTTCCAAGCACTTACCAATCAGCCGCTCCTTTGGGAGGAAAGATTGCTTTTCATGCAAAAAACTGGGAACTCATAACCCAGGACAAATGGGTTTTAAATATAGTGTCCCAGGGATACAGATTTAATTTTCACACATTGCCAACACCAAACGGATGGCCAGACCTGCCCCCAAATCAGTGGGCAGAGGCACAGAAACAAGTACTTTCCCTCTTAAACATGGGGGCTATTCAACCGGTACCAGAAGAGGAAAAGGGACAAGGTTTCTATTATAGGCTATTCCTGGTACCCAGAAAAGACAATTCATGGCGTCCAATTTTTGGATCTGTCTACTCTAAACACCTTTCTGGAATTCCAAAATTCAAAATGCTGACTCTTCACCAGTTACTTCCTATGCTAGGCAAAGATGCCTGGTTGGCAATTCTAGATTTAAAAGAAGCTTACCTGCATATCCCAATCAGGGAATCTTGCAGAAGATGCCTACGCTTCAAAGCAGGCTACTTGCATTATCAGTTCTTTGGCTTGTCTACTGCGCCCAGGGTATTCACAAAGTGCCTGGCTCCAGTAATTGCATTTTGCAGGCAAAGAAAAATTCAAATATATCCATACCTGGACAATTGTCTAATTCAGGCAGAAAACCTGGCCATACTTCTAAATCATCTGGCGTTTGTAAAAAGGGTTCTGACTTGTCTAGGGTACACCATAAACGAAAATAAATCACAACTGGTACCCTCTGAACAGATTATATTCCTGGGTGCAAGCTTGAATGCAACTGCCCAGATGGCTTTCCTCACGCCAGAGAAGCAAATTCATTTGGTAATTTACTTCAAACAAATGGCCACAAAAACCCTGCTATTTGCAAGACAAATTCTGCAAGCCTTGGGGTTCATGGCCTCCTGCATTCTTCTAATTCCATATGCAAGACTGCATATGAGGAAACTTCAGTGGTACTTAAAAAGTTTATGGAGTCTGCATTGTCACAGCCTGGAAACAGTGATTCCTATCATACCTTGCCTGCGCCTGGAGTTCCTATGGTGGGCAGAGGTCTGCCACCAAAACAAGGGACTGCCATTCACGCTACCCCCTGCCACCCAAACCCTAACTACAGACACATCAGACTATGCATGGGATGCTCACCTGGCAGGCAAGTGCATTCAGGGCAAATGGAACCTAAATCAAATGCACCTACATATCAATCAAAAAGAAATGTTAGCTGTACAGAATGCTCTGACAGCCTTCAGGGACTACATTCTTCCAGGACAACTAATGGTAAAGACGGACAACACTACGGTTATGTGGTACATAAACAAGCGGGGGGGGGGGTACACATTCCTACCCCCTCTGCAGACTAGCCATGGTATTGTGGAACACGGCCTTGAGCTACCAAGTGCACCTACAAGCTCAATTCCTGCCAGGAAAATTAGATACACTGGCAGATGGACTAAGCAGAAATCTCATGGACCCACATGAGTGGAGAATGGAACCACAGATCTTCAACATGTTGACAAGCAAATGCGGGAGCACAGACATAGATCTATTTGCCTCCCCCCAGAACTACCAGTTGGACAAATTATGCACAAGGATTCCCCACAAAAAAGCCTGGAAAGTGGATGCTCTGTCCTTCAGCTGGAAAAACTACGCCTTTCCCCCACTGCCTCTACTCTGCAAAGTTCTGTTAAAAGTCAAACAGGACAAACCAAGAATGATTTTGATTGCTCCAGACTGGCCACGCCAACACTGGTACCTGCTCCTGCTCAGTGTATCACACATATCACCATGGCACCTGCCTCAGACACCTATCTTACTGTCTCAGCAAGATGACCAGATTCTGCACCCTCAGCTCCCAACATTGAACCTCGCAGCTTGGCTAAACCCTTAAATTCACCCTTAGCATCCCTCAGTAAGCCTGTGATGGATGTCATCTTGGAGGCGAGAAGACCTAGTACTAGAAAATCTTATGCTGACAAATGGAAAATATTCTGTGCTTGGAATCAGTCTCAAGGAATGAGCATAGCAGCGCCCAATTTACCTCAGATTTTGCAATACTTAACTGAGATGCTTCACAAGGGCCTGTCTTTTTCCTCCATTAAAATCCACGCCTCAGCCATTTCAGCTCATTATAACACAGAACCTCCCCTCTTCTCTCATCCTTTGCTCAAGCAGTACCTCAGAGGGGCTAAAAACTTGAGACCACCCAGGAGAGCTCCAACCCCTGCTTGGGACCTTAACTTTGTACTGGAGAAACTCAGTCTACCTCCTTTCGAGCCAGCTGCTACTGCAGACTTAACATTTCTTTCTTGGAAAACAGCCTTTCCTCTAGCAATCACTTCAGCTAGAAGGATTTCTGAGTTACAGGCCCTTATGGCAGTGGAACCTTTCATCTTTCATGCGGACAGGGTGTCACTCAGGACCAATCCATCCTTCATGCCCAAGGTGGTATCCAGTGTGGCCCTTAATCAGTCCATTCATTTGCCAGCTTTCTTTCCCAATCCACAAAACAAAGGGGAATGGATTCTGCATTCATTGGATGTGCACAGACAATTTAGATTTTACTTGGACAGGACTAAAACTCAAAGAAAATCTGAACAACTGCTGGTAGCATTTGCTGCAGGGGCAGAGGAAAGGGCTATTTCAAAACAAACCATTTCTAAATGGATAAGCCATTGCATTCATTTATGCTATAAGCACCATGGAAAACCTATCCCCAGGGGATCAGATCTCATTCCACCAGGGCTGCATCTACTTCTGCAGCTTTTCTCAGAGGTGTTCCTACCAGGGATATTCTAGAAGCTGCTACCTGGAGTTCAGTTCATACTTTACCCAAGCATTATCATTTACCAATTTTCTCTAAACCCAGAGCTGGCTTTACCTCTGCTGTCTTGCAGGGCCTTATAGCTGGTCCTAATGCTGTATAAATCTATCCTCCCAACCATAGCTTTGGGAATCTACCCAAATGTAATGACTGCAGCAGTGAAACACGTAGGACATAGTACAGTTGTGTACACTTGCCATAAATGTAGATGGTCGAGTGTATTCAGTGTTGCAGTCCTGGTTACCCTCCCTCCAGCCTCGTTTTTCTCTGACTATACCTCTACTTTCTGTTACTATGCTTAAAAGCCTTTCTGGTGTATTTGCTTTTGGTTGGAGGTATATTTTTTTTATTTTGCTCCCCATTCGGGGGCACCTGACATCTGGGGCAAGAAAAACTGAGGTAATGACGTCGGCTGCATGTTTTATACCCCTGACAACCTGACGTCATGGAACAAGGGACAGCAACCGACGCAGGATCCAAGATTTTTGATAATCAGGCCGACTGAGGGCAACCTGCCAGCAGATTACCCAAATGTAATGACTGCAACACTCGAACATCTACATTTATGGTAAGTGTACACAACTGTACTTTCTTCCCTTCCTGAAGAAGTTTATGCAGTAATGATTTGTTTTTAAAATGTAAATTGCATGTTCTGTTGGAAAAAAAATATTTGAATGTTAAACACACAAGTACAAAAAGTAACTGTGAGGAAATGTCATGACTGTAATGAGATAATATACTAAAAGGTGTGAAGCAGGTTTCTTTCTAATGCCTGTCATGATCTTCGTGTTTCACTGTTGCAGTCATTACATTTGGGTTATCTAGCCCTCAGCCGGCCTGAATATCAAAGTCTTGGATCCCTGCATCGGATGCTGTCTCTTCTTCCATGATGTCAGGTCATCAGGGGTATAAAACATGCAGCCAATGCGATTACATCAGTCTTTCTTGCCGCGCAGCGCCTGAAGCAGAAGCAGTTTGCAAGTGCTGGTCAGCCGACTCCTGAAATTTTCATTTTCGAGTTTCAGAACCGAAGTCTTCAAAAAAGCTAAGTACCCCATTGGGGATCCTTTTTCTTGCTCTAAACCAATGTCAGTAAAAGTTAACAATTGTATTACCTGTGGAAAGCAAATACCTCATAAAGATTTTCATTGCTACTGCATTCCTTGCGTAGGCCCAGACCACAATGTCCTTTGCTGTCAGTTTTGTGCCTTTATTCAACCCCCGAACTATTCGTCGTTGGTTTATTTAGCAAATTATTGTGGTACTTGGTTTAACTATCCAGAAATGGCTTCAGTGAGCCATCCGACTACTGACATTCCGAAAAGATGTAAAGATAAAGACAGAGACAGACCGCATAGTTCTAAAGCTGCCGACGGTGCTTCCGGTAAGCTAGTCATCAGTTCGCCGGTACTCTGAGGCGCTTTCGCAGCCCCTGATACCCGCTACTTCAGATTTGCAGGCCTCTACTAAGACCCATTCGGAGTCCGGTATGCCATGAGATGCTTCTTCGACCATGGAACCTGCGGATGTCTCTACCTTGGATGGGTCCGGAGCCGCTGTGCAGGCACTGGCTTCTGCAGGTGTATTCAGGCCTAGTGACTTGCATTTCAAACCGACACTATCTTCTTCTACAAGGCCTAAAACTCGACCCACGCCTAGGAACCCGACATCCAAACCGCACTGCATGTTCAAGCCCATATGCCTAAAAAACAAATGATAAGAATGGCTGAAGACCTTGTTACTTTAATTAGGGGAAGCCAGCTATCACCCTCTAAGAGACCTAGAACTGATTTTCCTTCTGATTCTTCTGATCAGGATTCTGAAATTTCTGTTTCTGCTGGTTACCAGGATTTGCCCTTATCTATCTATGAGGATTCTGATGCAGAGGACTCCATTCCCTCTGCTTCCCCGCCAGAAGATTTTTCTTTTGGTAAAACCTTACACACTTTTAGGGAGCATTTCCGCTGGGAAAGCCAGGATTACTCTGACTCCAAAAAGAGGCTTAGGGAATTCTTACTCCTCCCTCAACACAGGCATTTAGCTATCCCTCCCGTCCTGGACATTGTAGATGATGCCTTCTTGGAATCTAGCCTGACCCCAGACACTTCCCAGGAAACCTGACCGGTATTGCAGAGTACCTGACTCTCACAAGTTCCTCTTCAAGAATCCTACTGCGGACCCGGAGACCATTTCCCAAGGACCTAAAGGCATTAAGGCTACTACTGCCAAAAATCCTACCCCCTCTGATGGAGATTCCAGGGCCTTGGACAGATGGGGTAAGAAGGTATACACCTCTGCTACTTTGGACATTAGGGCCTAAAACTGCCAGTTTCATATGTTAAAGTATCAGAAGCATGTTATGGGACTACTTAAACAGAAAATGATGTTGATTCCTGACTGTGCTGAAAATAAAGAATTACAGGATTTAATGCATTCTGCTGAACAAGTTGGTAAACATACTTTGCAATGTGGTTTTGACTCTTTAGAAGCATCTTGCAGGGCTGCTGTCACTGGGTGTGTTCTTAGAAGGCATGCTTGGCTTAAGGAGCAAAATTTGCCAGATTATGTTAAAGCTAAATTACTGGATGCTCCCTTAAACTAAGACCGCCTGTTTGGCAACAAAGCAGAATAAGTCCTTAAAAAGATGGAGGAAAAAGCTAAATCTATGCAAACTGTTAAAGATTTCCTGCAAGTACAGCCTCCCAGATTTAGTAGGCATTGGCCTTCTAAGAACTGGCCCTTTCCTGTCTCTTCCAAGCCTTCTCAGTCCAAACCCAGGAACAGCAGACCAGCTAGGCTACAAGTCTCAAGGTACTAACAGGCCTAAGCAGTGGGGGGCTCCCACTTCCAAAGCTGGAAGTAGTAAGACACCCCCCCTATGGAAAAATGTCACAATTATTTAACCTTAAAGATTCCAAGCCCTGCTCAACTGCCTGCTCCCTTAGGGGGAAAGATCGCCCGTCATGCACAAAACTGGGAAATAATTACCCAGGACAAATGGGTTTTAAATATAGTTTTCCAAGGATACAGATTCCACTTCCACACCTTACCAACCCCAAGTGGTTGGCCAGACCTACCCCCAAATCAGTGGGCAGAGGCTCAACAGCAGGTTCTCTCTCTTCTAAGTATCAGGGCTATTCAGCCTGTCCCAGCAGAAGAAAGGGGACAAGGTTTTTACTCAAGACTTTTCCTGGTACCCAGAACAGACCGCTCCTGGCATCCTATCCTGGACCTCTCTATTCTAAACACCTTTTTGGTAATCCCAAAATTCAAAATGCTAACACTTCAACAGTTGCTTCCTATGATAGGCAAAGATGCCTGGTTGGCAACCTTAGACTTAAAGGAAGCTTACCTGCACATTCCAATAAGGGAATCTTGCTGGAAATACCTACGCTTCAGAGCAGGCTCCATGCACTATCAATTCTCTGCACTTCCCTTTGGCTTATCTACTGCACCCAGGGTATGCACAAAGTGCCTAGCTCCAGTCATTGCATTTTGCAGGCAACGAAATATTCAAATATACCCATACCTGGACGATTGTCCAATTCAGGCAGAAAGCCAGGACATGCTACTAAAACACCTGGCATTTGTAAAGAAACTTCTAATCTCCCCGGGGTGCACCATAAACAAAAAGAAATCTTATCTAGTACCCTGCCAACAAATTGTATTCCTGGGAGCAAGCTTGAACACAACTTCCCAGATGGCTTACCTCACGCCAGAGAAACAAGTTTGACAGCCTACTTCAAACTACTGGCCACAAAGACCCAGCTGTCTGCAAGAAAAATCCTGCAAGCCCTGGGGTTCATAGTCTCTTGCATTCTTCTAATTCCATATGCAAAACTGCATATGAGGAAACTACAATGGTATCAAAAAAACCTATGGTGTCAACATTCTCAGGACCTGGAATCAACGATTCCTATCATTCTTTGTATAAAGACAGAGTTCCTTTGGTGGGCAGAGGCCTGCTACCACAATAAGGGGCTCCCATTCACTCTACCCCCTGTTTCCCAAACACTAACAACAGATGCATCAGACTGTGCATGGGGGGCTCACTTGGCAGGGCAGTGCATTCAGGTCAAGTGGAGCCCGAGTCAGATGCACCTGCATATCAATCAAAAAGAAATGTTAGCTGTACAGAATTCCCTGACCGCTTTCAAGGACCACTTTCTTCCAGGACAATTATTGGTAAAGACAGACAACACCACTGTTATGTGGTACATAAACAAGCAGAGGGGAACCCACTCGTACCCTCTCTGAAACACAGCCTTGAGCTACCAAGTGCACTACAACCTCAATTCCTGCCAGGCAAGCTAAGTTCACTGGCAGATGACCTAAGCAGAAATCCCATGAACCCACACGAGTGGAAACTGGAACCAAAGATATTCAACCTTTTGAGAAACAAATGGGGGAATCCAGAGATAGACCTGTTCGCCTCCCCTCAGAAGTACTAATTGGGCAAATTCTGCACAAGGACTTCCCACAGTCAAGCCCTGTCCTTCACCTGGGAAAGCCTCTCAGTTTATGCCTTTCTCCCACTGCCTCTCCTCTCAAACGTTCTGCTAAAGATCAAACAGGGCAAACCAAGGACAATACTGATTGCACCAGACTGATCACGCCAGCACTGGTACCCTCTCTTGCACAGTATGTCACTGCTGGAACCATGGCACCTGCCTCAGACCCCTTCCCTGCTGTCCACTAACATCCCTCAGTAAGCAGGTGCTAGATGTCATTCTGGAGGAAGGAGGCCTAGTACTACAAAATCCTATGCTTAAAAATGGAAAAGATACTGTTCCTGGAGCCAGACTCAGAATGGGCACCATGGTGCCCAGCTTACCATATATTCTTCAGTACTTAACAGAGATGTTCCACAAGGGCCTTTCCTTCTCGTCAATTAAAATTCATGCCTCTGCCATTTCAGCACATTATAATACTGAATCACCCCTCTTCTCTCACCCCCTGCTAAAGCAATTCCTCAGAGGGGGCAAAAATTTAAGACCACACAGGCAAGCCCCTACTCCAGCCTGGAACCTTAGCTTTGTATTGGAAAAACTCACTCTACCTCTTTTTGAGCCAGCTGCAACTGCAGAGTTGAAATTCCTTTCTTGGAAAACAGCCTTCCTTCTAGCCATCACTTCAGCAAGAAGAGTGTCTGAATTACATGCCCTCATGGCAGTGGAGCCTTTCATCATCTTCCATGCAGACAGGGTGTCCCTCAGGACCAATCAATCCTTCCTTTATGCCCAAGATGGTGTCTAGTGTGACCCTTAATCAGTCCATTCATTTGCCTACTTTTTTCCCTAATCCACAGAACCAAGGAGAACGAATACTGCACTATTTGGACGTGCACAGACGACTTAGAGTTTATTTGAACAGGGCTAAGCCTCTCAGAAAATCTGAACAGCTGCTAGTTGGCTTTGCTGCAGGGGCAGAGGAGAAGGCCATTTCAAAGCAAACCATTTCTAACTGGATAGCCCATTGCATTCATTTCTGCTATAAGCACCATGGAAAACCTACCCCACAGGGGATAAGATCACATTCCACCAGGGCTGCATCTACCTCTACAGCCTTTCTCAGAGGTGTCCCTACCAGGGACATCCTAGAAGCTGATCCATGGAGCTCTGAATATACCTTCACGAAGCATTACCACATGCCTATTTTTTCTAAATCCAGAGCTGGTTTTGCCACTGCAGTCTTGCAGGGCTTAATAGCTGGTACTAATGCTCTCTAACTTCCTCCTCCCTTCCTTAGCTTTTGGAATCAACCCAAATATAATGACTGCAACAGTGAAACACAAAGAACATAGTACAGTTGTGTACACTTACCATAAATGTAGATGTTCAAGTGTATTCAGTGTTGCAGTCCTGGTTACCCTCCTTCCAGCCCCCTGACTTCTCTTGGCTATACTTTTCTTCTTGTTTAGTGTATTTCAGCTTTCTGGTGTATTTGCTTTTTGTTGGAGGTGTAACCTAACATATAATTGTTTCCCATTATGGGGTACCTGACATCTGGAGCAAGAAAAACTGATGTATTGGCGTCTGCTGCATATTTTATACCCCTGACGACCTGATGTCATGGAAGAAGAGACAGCATCCAACGCGGGGATCCAAAACTTTGATACTGAGGCCGGCTGAGGGCTATCTGCAGGCAGATAACCCAAATGTGATGACTGCAACAGTGAATACTCTCGAACATCTACATTTACGGTAAGTGTACACAACTGCACTTTTTTTATCCCACATGTAAAATGTGGTGAGAATGACTGAGGATCCGTCGGGGGGAAAAAAAAAATACTGGGTCTGACAGGAGGAACATGAGGAAAAGATAAATGAAAGGGCTTTTGAATTTATTGAAGGGTGGAACCAGATTAGCTGATAAAACTGTTTCCATGAGAGTTTGTTTAGGTAGATAAGAGGCTGTAGGAAATAACAACAGTAACACTATACATTAGAAACATATCAACAGAAGTGTCTTGCACAAAGTTAAAGGGCCAGGCAAAGAATTCTGAAGTGCAGAAACTGTGGAAAGAACATACAACCTGGCATAGGTTTGCAGGTTTATAAACTTATTGAATAAATAAGAAACAATAGAAATTTAGTTCATAGGTATTTACTAGGCTAACAACCACAAGGGCCTTTTAAGCCTAACCATGCATCCCTAATGCATGACAAGTTCCCATATCCTTGATAAGTGTAAGCAGGTTCTTGGGAGATGAAACTTTTGCAAGCAGGGGCCTAGGAGATGAACAGTTTACAGGCAGCCTGTGTCCATTAGAGACATGGATGCCAAGCCAAGGATGAATTTCTTGTACCCATCTAGTTGTCCAAATTGCACTTGAATTGAGTTAGGGAGGAACTCTGCTTCACATGGATAAGTAGCCCATTCCAGAGACAGGGTAGTTGTAGGAAGGGAACTTTTTATGCATTAACATTGGGGGAAGGGTTCAGCATGGAGTATGAAGGAAGTAAGGTGAGGGTAGAAAGTTGCCAGAAATGGCAAGTGTGCTTGTAAGATGTTAAAGGAAGTACAATATCAAGATTTTTTTCTGTGGGTTCATTACTGATGTATATAGTTGAGTTTTTGAGTTGAGTTTATGCTGGGTAAAGGACGGGATGACATACAGTTGGGTTATCATAAACTGCTTGACAAGTTATGTTTGGAAGATTTATTGATGCAGTAAACACAGTAAAGAGGGGGAAAAAGTCAAAGTTGCCATATAAATAATTCTAAAATAAGTGTACAACAAATAGTTGATTAAAATAAACTTTGTGCTGACGTTAATGACCTCACAGAAGGCCAGAAAGTTCAAAGCACATGTGGTGATATTAAGAAACGCCATCTACTATTTTTTTATTTATTTTATTTAACGTTTGTTGACCGGGAAAGTCCGACTAGGTTCCACAGATCCTGTTTTCAGCGGAGGCCCGGGGAGAAATGCTCCAGAAGCATGTCTTTAGAATGTGGGAGGAAACCGGAGGAAACCCACGCAAACGCAGGGAGAACATGCAAACTCCGCACAGAAGGCACCCCAGCTGAGAATCAAACCAGAGAACCTCTTGCTGTGAGGCGACAGCATTAACCGCTGCACCACTGTGCCGCCCTAAAAAAAAAAAAAAACTGAAAAGTAAATAAAAGAAGATTTGGAAAATACTTTTTATGCTGTAGCGAGTTGGGGAAGAAAAGGGGTGGTTATTGCTAGTGTCACTCCACATCAGTAGTCGAGGAAGCAAAATGTAAATAGATCAGATCTGTGATGCTAAGAGGCTACTAGCTGTGAAAAGGGATTACTCTGGCAAATGTGTATCCTCACTTAAGGCAAAAAAGAGCGACTTAAAGGAAATATCCAAACAAATATTAAGATTCCAGCAAGGGATGATGATGATGGCTTTGGAGATTGGAACATAGTAATAAAAAGGGGAGGTCTTAGTAGGGTATTAAGACAAATGTAGGTTTCATCTGAAGGGACGTTATTAAATAACTATTTGAAAATATATTGAATTCAGAGATGTCAGAGAGGAAAGAATGTTTCGGATATTATCCTGGTAGGTATGAAAGCTGGCCCAGTCTGTACAGAATTTATATAACAAATGAGCATGAAGATGTGATTAGAGACACACAAACTCACCCTAATCATGTCATTTTCCTATTTAAAACCATTGCAGGTGAGAGAGAGAGAGGCACTGGAGATTTCCAACACACTGGATAAATAAAAAGTGTGAATTAGATGACCAGCTGACTAAATGATTTATTAAGGGAATTAGAGATTCATAAGATTGATTTGGAGAGAGATTGGGAATATCTGGTGGAAAGTCTTAGAGGGAAAGTAGTGGTTCAGGATCTTTTACAGTGATAGTAGCTATTGGATTGGCTGGGATGTTATGAAGAATAGTAGATTTAGACCAACGTGGATTTGTAAAAGACAAACAAACCTCTGATACATTGACAACAAACATGATACAGCAGAAATGGCAAAGAAAACATTGTTGCTTGTAAGTCTAGATGCTGAAATGGCATTTGACCATTTAAATTAGGATTATTTTGGGAAGTAATGTATAAAATAAGACTTCCACAGAACGCTGCTTTATTTCTGCAGAAGGTATATAGATCTTCCAAAAGTATATTGAAAATAAACAGGGAGTTAGCAACAGCATTTTTGGCACTGATAGAAGCAAGGCAGGGATGTCCTTTCCCCTCTTGATATGTTGCATTATATGTGGAGCCATTGGCACAAATGGTAAGGCATGGAAACATTAGTGGGTGTAGCTGATATGGAAGGGAGGAGAAGATTGGCTTATTTAATGGACTTGAAGTTCTGGGATCCCAAACAAAAGTCTCTGATTTTCAAGGTGGCAGCTTTACATAAGAAAAAACAGAGCATCCAACCCAAGTAAGCAGATCCCTACCCATCTCTCCTTTTTCAGACTCAGCCCCTGGAATGGATCTCATTGGCCCAGGGTTACCTTCAGATCCCCTAGAACGTTCGGCCAAATGCAGATCAGCCCTCAGTATCTGGAGTTTCATCTGTCAAGAGGACAAGGTAACCCTCATTAGAGACATATGATGGATTTTCAGAGAGCGAGGGGACAAACAGGGATATTCTTATCAAAGGTGTACATGCCTTACCCTGTGTATGACAGCTAGTGATGAAGCTTTATCCTGTATTTCACCTACAGGGGAAATCTTGTTTGGAGTCTGTTTGTAGGATGAAAGTCCACTTCAAATATTCCCCTAAATCTGTGACAGTTCCTCTAGTCTCGGTAGCTATATAGGATGCATTTGTAATACCCTGTAAGGAACTAGGGCCTTACCTACCATTAAGTAGTTTGGTAGGATCTACAGGATTCAAGAATCCCACAAGTAACTGGCTTCCAGTAATTTAGAGGAAAAAAACAATAAAATCAAATGTGCTCAGAGCTGGTTAAAGTAAATGAAACACTGAAGAAGTATATCAACTCAAATAAGAAAAGGCTGGAAGAAAATGGAAATAACTTTAAATAGCCATTCAGATAAACTGATAAGACTGCAAAAAAATCAGATTTTAAAATGAAGAAAAGGTTGGCTGAATATGAGATTGATGAAGAGCTGTTTCCAAAAATGTCAGAGGATAGAGCATGCAAAGAAAACCTGAGATTTTTTGTTGTGTTAGAGAAACTGAAAGGAATAGACTATTATTTTTATAGCAAAACACAAGTAAGCAACTGGACTAATAATTCTACAGCAAGATTTGTTAATTAAAAGGACACATTTTTTATGCATGCCAGACCTCGCCATGAGAAAACGACCAAGACCTGTATTGATAAGATGCAATCCTACCAGCAAAAAGAGTTGATATTGGCAAAACTGTGTCAGAAGGGCAAAGTATTAAGATTGGAAACAGTAGAGTATTTATGGAAAATTATTTACTGCACACCAAACAGACGAGAAGCAAATTTTTTACAGCAATCAGGGAATGCTGAGAAAAAGGTTTGTGAGATTCACGCTGCTCTATTCAGCTTTCTTCAGAATTTTTTCATGGATGATTAGTCATTTTTGATGCAGAACAGACTAATGAGGAAATAAAAAGTTTGTCCAACAGGGAGTGAGGGAGCAAACAGAAAGGGACTCTCCATGTCATTTTTCTGGTAATATAGCTCATAGATGGACTTTGGCAATGAAACCTTTTCCAGTGTTCCAAAGGAAAATGCTTGAAAGATTGAAAAAAAGCACAGGAGTTGAATGGAAGACTCTGGAGTATGTTGAACTTGAGTCTGGAGTTTTGTGGTGTAGAGGAACAGGAAAACCACCAGCAACACTGTAATTAGAGAATAAATGTGAGACTATAAAGCATCAGTCTCATTTGTGAAATATGGCTTTACAAGAAAAAGTAGCTGAGAAAGATTGTACTTTTGTCCACTTTGTTAAACTTGCAGGGGGACTGAGAGGTATATACCTCACTTCATGTCATTTTGTTTGTGTCTTTTGGCTTTTCCCGGTTAGGGGTCGCCACAGCGGAACTCCGGTCAGCTAATGATTGGTAGTAGAGTTTTTTTTTTTTTTTTTTTACTTGCTGGCTTGCCGGGCCTAACGCACAACCTTCAACGAAGGAACGCCCATTCACGCATGTCGCCACACAGAAGACGCTCTAACTGAGAATCGAATGGGCAACGTCTAACTGTGAAGCGACAACTCTACCGCAGCACCTCACTTCATGTCATTAATTTTTGGAAAAACACTAAAAGGGAAAAGAAACTGTAAGTAAAACAGTTTTAACAATATTAGTATAAAACATTTTATGTTACAAATTGCATGTTGTATAGTAAAGTATGCAATAGTGATACTAAATTAAAAAGCCTCTTGTATACAATAATGACACTAAATTAAAAAGTCCCTTTTTCTTACATTTTAAGAAATGCAGGCATTACAATGTAAAAAAAAATACAGGAGGAGGGCTGGACATAAGCATATTTAAATTAATGTGCTGTAATCTTGGATGTTTGGGTGGAGGATGGAGTATAAAATGCACTGATTATAATGTATGTAGAGTTGAGATGTTTTCTCTTACTTTTGCATAGGTGAATATCTGGATTGATGCCCTTGGCTTAATCTTATAACAAGTGATCTCTTCACTCAATCCTTGACAGTGGGCTCTGTTCCAAGGCTCTGAACTGACTTGGCTGTTTACTCCAGCTTGCGCCTTCCAAACTCTCGAGCCAGGCACTACCCATAATGCTCCTCTCAAAACTACCCCGATGCCAATGAACTAACCCCCAAAAGGCCTGATCATATCTTATCAGCCCCTAAAGATGAGCCTCACTGGTCCAAAGGAATACCCATTGACGCCGTGGTGATTGCAACGGCCACAAAAAGACAACTTGCCGAGGAAAGTCCTACTATCCATCCTCTTAACAAGGAGGGACTTTGGATAGATTTGGGAAGCGCGTTTATGCGTTAACGACCTTCGCTCTGAGGTCCTTAAATTATATGGTGTACTTTACAAGACTACATAGGGATCTGATCAAGGAGCTCTCAGATACCCTTGAAGGAGCAGTGACTGAAGGGGTACAGGACAAGGTTACCTCTCGGCTAGCAACCCTTGATGCTTCTAACTTGTCCATAAGGTTGATTGCTCACGCAGCTGAAGGGACTTCCAGAGCAGTGGGTTCAGTCATAGCCATTAGAAGGCACTCCTGGATATGCTTGGGTGATTTTGCGGAGCCATTCAAAGTATCATTCATCAGTGCTTCATTTGACGATCTACCCTTTTTAGTCCCAAGATTAAAGATACTTTAGCCAGTTGTGAAAAGGATGGTAAGACCCTTTCTGCCATAGGCATACGTTTCTCCACTCCTCAGAGGACCTACTTTAGGAACCAGAGAAGTGGGAGATTATGGTTTAAAAAATCCAAAGGGCCGTTCCAGGATTCACGAGGCAAAGTCTTTCTCCAGGGCAGAGGGGGAAGTAACAGAAGACACTGCCCCAGTGGTAGAAATGGACCGCAAAACCAGGGGTCCAGAGAATCTTTCTGTGGTACTTCCTACCAGCACCCCTGAATTGGTGATTGTCCTCCTCTGGTAGTAGTCTGGGGACGAGTCTCTCTGCACCAATCTGCTTGACAAACATTAACTACGGATAAATGGGTGCAGGGAATATTATCCAGAGGCTACAGAATACCACTGTCAGTACCCCCATTATCCCAGAAGAAACTCCTGGACGTACCACCCAGTCACAGGGAAGCAGCAGCTTTAGAATCCAAAAAGTCTCACCAGACCAAACAGGATCCAGGTTTTACTTGAGGTTCTTTTTAGTGCCAAAAAAAAAAATGGGATTGGAGACCCATCTTGAATCTCAGCCAGTTCAACAAGGCTGTTCAGCAAACTAAACTCCAGATGGTCTCGGTACAGTCTATACTTCCATTTTCAGAAAAAGATGATTGGATGTGCTCTGTAGACCTTCGGGATGCTTACTACTATATAAAAATGGACAAGAGCTCCAGGAGGTATCTATGCTGGTAGCCAGACATTTCCAATTCAGAGTTTTGCTCTTTGGACTCACCACAGCCCCCTGGGTGTTCACCCAATGCATGGCAGTGGTTGCAGCTCATCTCAGACTGCTAGGATTTCTAATATTTCCTTACCTCAACCACTGGCTCCTTACCGCTACCACCAGGTGTCAGAATGGGCAAGAAGCTACACTCTACACTTCTGTACCTCTCTAGGTATAACCATAAACTTCGAGAAGTCAAGCTTGCAACCCGCTCAGCAATTAGAATTCATCAGAGACAGTTTAAACACTGTTTCAGGAATTGCTTCACTCCCTTCAGATAAACTTCAATGCATCAGATCACAAATCAGACAAATTCTATGAAGTAGAAGGGTTCCAGTAAAACTAGTCCTACAAACATTTGGCTCCATGGCAGCATCAATCACTCTTGTTCCCCTAGCAAGGTATCACATGCAAATTTTGCAATGGTTACTTGCTTCCCAATGGTCTCTGATGTACTTACCAATGTCTCATCTAATCTTGATTACAAATCATTGCAAACAGGATCTCTCATGGTGGCTCCACTCCGATCAGATTCTCTTGGGTCGGCCATTCATTCTTCCTCAGCCCCAAGCCACAGTGACCACAGATGCTTCCCAGATGGGGTGGGGGTGGGGATTATCTGGGAAGGACAGTCCAAGGCATGTGGTTCCAAATAGAGGCCAACTTGCACATCAGTGTTCTAGAGATGAGGGCAGTGCTGTTAGCGTTGCAAGCATACCAAGGTGTCTTTCGTGTAGGAGCAGTAGCTCTCCAGATGGACAGCATGTTGGTAATCTGATACATCAGCAAACAAGGCGGAACCAAATCTTACCCATTGTGTTGAGAAGCCCTCCGCATTTGGCATTGGGCAATTTCTTCCAACCGCTTTCTCATAGCAACGCACATCCTGGGGAGCTCCAGTATGATAGTGGACAAGCTGAGCAGAACCATTCTCATGCCTCACAAGTAGTGTCTCAATCCTGTGGTGACGGAGGAGATTTTTTGTCACTGGGGCCAACCTTGCTGCGATCTTTTTGAGTCCCCCCTAAACAACAAGTGCAACAGTTACTTTGCCCTGATCCCCCCCCCCCTCTGGGGAAGTCACCCAGAGATGCTCTTCTCCATACTTGGTCCCCCCGGTCTCCTCTATGCCCTTCCACGGACTCCCTTGATATCCCAGTTTCTAAAGAAAGCCAAAAGATTGGAGAACTTAATAATCCTCGTTGCCCGCTTCTGGCCTCAACAAGTTTGGTGTTCCTGCCTTTGGCCTCCTCTTCTTCAGAAACCATGGATTCTGGACCCAGCTCCAGATCTTCTGTCTCATCCGAAGGGAGTGGTTCATCTGAATCTCCAACATCTCAAGCTTCACTGCATGGCTTCTCCAATTCCCATGATTGCCAGGCATCCTTCCCTCTCTTCTCCTGTCTGACAAGTTATTGTTGCTCATTGCAAACCTTCTACTAGGAAGCTGTATCAAAGTAAATGGGAAAAACTTGCTAACTGGGCCTTTGGAAATGGACTAGACCCTTATACGTGTCCTATTTCATAAGGTCTTGTATTTTCTAGCTATCCTTTGCCAGTCTGGTTCCTCTTCTTCAACAATAAAAGTTCACCTAGCGGCAATTTCAAACTTTCATATGGGTCTTAATGGTGCATCTCCAATATCACACAGACTTTTTGAAGCATTTTTAAAAGGTCCCCTAATGTTATGACCTCCATTTAAGGAACCCATTCCTCCTTAGGATCTAACTTTAGTTCTTCAGGCCCTTACTATAAACCCTTTCAAACCGTCAGCGACTTGTGACTTAAAAGTCTTCCAAGACAAATATTTTATTTTTGGTGGCCATTACATTTGCCAGAAGAGTGTCTGAACTTCAGCCCTTATCCTGCATAACCTCCCTATTTAATATTTCACAAGGACAGGGTTGCCCTTAGGACAAATCCAACCTTTTTACCAAAGGTTGTTTCGGAATCTAACGTTAACCAAACTCTACAATTGCCAGTCTTCTTTCCTAATTTTTCTAATAAAGGGGAGTATGTCCTTCACTTACTAGACGTCCACAGACAATTATGTTTCTATCTTCACAGAACAAAGGATTTTAGAAAATCTGACCAATTATTTGTGGCATTCTCCTCTATCAAGTTAGGTAATCCAGTTTCAAAGGTTACCATGGCCAAGTGGCTTAGAGACTGCATAACTTTCATCTGTCATTCTAGAGGACTCCAACTTTCATGTCCAGTTAAAGCCCATTCAACAGAACAATGGCAACTTCTGCAGTTTTTCATGCCAGAGCATCTTTGGACAATGTCTGCACAGCAGCCACTTGGTCTTCTCCTCATACCTTTATTACTCATTACAAATTAGATCAGGTCTCAAGGGGGCGGGCATCATTCAGCTCGATGGTGCTTACGAGTGTTCTTCCGTGAGACCTCTCAAGACTAAAGTAGCTAGGGACTCTGTCCCCAATGTCAAGGATTGAGTGATGATTGACAACATCAAATAAAAAAGATATGTCTTACCATAACATTCCATCTGTGTTGTCGATCTTCACTAATCTTTGACATCCTCATCCTCCTTCCCCCAACCTGAGACTCTTGGACCGGATTTTCCATAGCTAGCTGCATGTGAAGGACACATATCTGGTCTCTGACTATTATGTCTATTATTTTGACTGTAACTTCTGCTAGTCTGTTTATCACTATGTTGGGCAAACCCGATCTGAGGTAATTTTGAGAGGAGCATTATGGGTAGTGCCTGGCTTGAGAGTTTGGAAGGCGTGAGCTGGAGTAAACGACCGAGTCGGTACCAAGGCTGGGAACTGAGCCCACTGTCAAGAATTAGCGATGATCAACAACACAGATGGAGTGTTTTGATACAACATAACTTCTTCTGTTGTGTAAGCACGAGCTTTAAAAATAAAAACACACACCATGAAAGTAACAACGTTTTCCTTTAGTACACACATGTTCAGTGCGACTTCTGCAGCTCATAACAACTGTACATTCTGTTATATTTTCATAGAGTAAAGTTGTCCATATGTGCAGGCAATAAATCTAGAGAGTTCTGGGCATTGATTTTTGGGAGAATAGTGTAATGAAAAGGTACAAAGATAAGCAGCATAGTAAAAAAAGTAGTTTAAAATTATTTGAAGTGCATAAGAGATAGCAGCTTTCTTGGTATACAAATACATCAGTGCATTTACTAGAACAGTGTGTAATTTAGATCTGATGTTATTTTTCCTCACTAATTGGTCTTGGATCCAGTACTCTGATACAGGTCAGCACAGAAGGCACTCCCCGCACTCCCATTCGATTCTCGGCTGGAGTGCGGGGAGTGCCTTCTGTGTGGAGTCTGCATGTCCTCCCTGCAGTTGGGTGGGCGTTCGAAAGACATGTGTAAATGGGTGTGCCTTCGTTGAAGGTAGAGTGTCGAGCTGGCACCTCTGCATTCGTGAAAATCTACTGACAATCATTAGCGGACCAGAGTTCTGCTGTGGCAACCCCTAACCAGGAAAAGCCGAAAGACAACAACTCTGATACGGGTCAGCTGCATTTTCTAGACTTTGGATCCTAGTCTCGAGCCCCTCCTCAGATCTCGTTTTCTGCTGTTGTGGTTAGATGGAGGATTCAAAGTAGTAAGAAGTTTTATTTCATTGAATTTATCTTTTTGCCTAGATTGCTTGTTCTGTTTCTTTAAGCTTCTTTCCTCCCTCGTATCCGCTGGCTGACTTTGGGCTTTCTTTGTTGTTGTACCTGGATTCGGTAGTTCTTTGGCTCATCGAGGTTAAGAAAACTTTTGTTTCTCTTGATATTTTTAGATGTAGCAGTTGTCTCTCTGACTGATAATGCTCCTGTTCGTCTCCATCTGCTTGGGTGGAAGGTCGCATTATAGATCATGGACTCGTGCTTCTCTGCTCTACCTATTGTTATGGTATGTCTGGATTCCTGCCATATTGTTTTATTAGGTTTTCATGGAGTTGTGTTTTTTTTCCGGTAAGGTGGTTGAAGTTGGGAGTACTGACAGACTTTTGAGTTTTAGTCTTATGCCCTTTGCAGAATTACAGCTGGTACTAAACCTGTTGTGTTACCAAATTTTCTAAGTTGTGGAAAGGATGTCTAAAAATTGGCTCTGTTTTTGAGCCTTTATTCCATTTTTCGCTCTTAGCTTTGTCTGGCTTCATACTTTCAGAAGTTGAGAGTTGTTCACGGACCTCTTATTCCTTCTTGGTCCTGAGTCACTGAGATAAGCTTCCTTGATCTAGGTTTTACAGCAAGGGAGACAGTGCGGTTTGTGTGAAGGGTCTAGCTGGTTTTCAGTGTAGCTCATATTTTTGGTCCGGTTTTCATAAAATTGTGGTTTTCTGGCAAATTAGTGGGAAATTGCTAAATACTGAAGTTGGAAAATAATGAGACACATTTGAGTTTCAGACTTCATACCCTCAAAAAATTGATGCTAATGCTGATTTGTTTTACATTGATCTTCTTGATTGGACCTGCTTAGTTACAGATCAACAGGAATATGGCTTGTGTCTGCCATTGCACAGAATCTCTCATCATACCCTTTTTAAAATATCTTCCTTGTTTCTGTCCGGGCACAGACACCCGTGAAAAAAAGAAAAAGGCAGAGCAAAAACAAGGATCACAGATCCAGTCCCTTGGATCCGAAGTGCGTAGGGCCTCCTCCAGATCCCAAGTACCCTTCAAATCTGATGGGTTCGGTTCCATGATGTTTGACAATCTGCTATCATCATTGAATCCTAAGCTTTCAGATCAGACTGGCTGAAACTTTAATGAGAGAGTCAGCCTTCTTGGAGCAGAGGTACCTGAAGAATACTTCTGATTTCTCTTCCCCTTGGATCCAATTGGTTAGCCCATTTTTTTCTTCTCCTTCTGCTTAGTCTAGGATCCAGCAGACGCAGGTACCACAAAAACCAGACATTTCTTGGATCCTGCACCTTCGGATCTGAAATTACTACTCTAACGTGTCTTCTTTTCAGATCCAAGATGCTCTTTGTATCTGACAAATTGTTTATTGTTTCAAGCCCCTATTCCTTGTCATACCTCTGAACAGTCCAGATTGTCATTATGTCCAGATTACTGCATTGCACCCTTGGTCTGTCCTCACAAAAAAAAAAAAAAAAAAAAGCCAGTTAACACTGAGCTATGCTTGGTATTCAAGACGTTTTAAACTACTGGCTGAGTGAGCCAAGGAGTTAAATCATTAGATAATGAGACACATTTGAAATTTAGACTTCATATCCTTCAGAAAAATACATGTTAAGACAACAACTGTTATACTGGTGAGGTTTGGGGACCTGCCCCTAATTTTGAGTCTTCCCCCATTTTGTCAGGCTTCTTTGGCTTCCTTGCACTAAGAAGTTAATAGGTACGGTTGGGAGAAATATCCTTATTCAGCATAGAAATGGACACTGAATCCAGGTTTTCTGACCCAAGATTCAGTCTTTTCCTCTGATTCTTCTTTGGATTCTGGATTATTTTTCCCTGTTTAGATTGTTTCCCTTGTATTTGGGTGAATCTGAGGATGCTTGCTCCTTGGATTTGTTTGGGCCTTGGCGTCCTTGAGTCCGTTCCACCCCCACTAGATCTTCCACTACAGAGTTCTCCTTTTCTCTTTCATGCTAGGATTCGGGCTCTGTCTCTGCCCTCCTTCCTGAAGGCTATGGTTCGGTGGAGTCAGTGGGAGACCTTTCTTTCCCTGGTACATAGATCAGCCCTAGGATTATAACTACTAGGAGTGGGCATTTTGACTCATCCATTGGATTCTATAAACTTCCCTTGACCCCCTGTGGATCATGGGAGTTCTGTTGGTCACATGTTAGTGATGGATGTCACAATGCAGGATCTGGTGTTCAAAGTCCCCCTTTCCATCTTTCCATCAGTAAGTCGGAATGATGTACAAATTTGGATAAGAGAGTTCACTTCACATACTTCCATGCTGAGGTCACCTACTGCCCTCACGCTTCTCTAGGTCTTAGGGTTTGTGAGGTGATACTTCATACTCTCTTAAAACTCCGCCATCCCAATACTTTCAAAAGACATGTACCCTATTCAGCTGAGGGCACTTCACAACAACTGACCCTGACTAAACTGTTCTCAGATATGCCTGCATTCTTTGATTAACTCCTTAAGGCATAATTGTCTAATATTCCCATCACTACCAATTCAGAGCTCTGCCCTTTGGACTTACCTCCCCCCTCCCCCCCACGGCTGTTTACCAAGTGCATAACAGTCGTAGCAGCTCACATACTTGAGGCTAAAAGGATTCCAGGTGTTTCCCTATCTAGACAATTGGCTCATTATTTTCCCAACAAGGCATCAACTGTTGTAAAGCAGGAATTACTTGCTTCAGATCTCTGACTCCCTTGGAATCACATAAATCTTTCAAAATCAAGCTTGACTCCTGTACAAGATTTAGAATTAATAGGAATGAAACTGAACACTACAAACGAAGTAGCTTCACTGCCTCTACATCACATAATATCTCTGAGACATCAAGTTTTAAATATGCCTGCATGATGCATTGTTCTTCGATTAACTCCTTAAGGCATTATTGTCTGTTGTCTCCATTGGTGGGTCCCCTTGTTCAGGGCATCACTGAAGGAGACGCTCACCTGTAGCTAACAAGCTGAAGGGCAGGGCCCTGGGTACCATCGGATTCAAACTTTTCTTTTCCCCTTGATGTACTTTTCAGGGAACTCTGAGGTGGTAAGGAAATGTGACAATACTTTGGGGCCTGTCAGGATTCATGCGAGGAGGCTTCCTCCAAGGGCAAGGGAGGACCTCTGCAACTATGGTTTCCCCCACAGAGGCAGAAAAGGTCCACAACACCATGGTTCAAAAACAAAATGAATACGGGGATTGTGAGACTACTAGTATTCCAGCTGCCTTTTTATATTTGAATGGCTGTTTTTTGCTGCCATGGCCAGATAAACATCTATTACCCAGGCTTTTACTTGATTTTTGTGTATCCCCCTCGTCTCTGAATGTTAGTCAATATAGCTAAATGAAAACAGACTCCTTACAAATCTGGAATTTTCATAACACATTTGAGCACTGTGACTGATTTTAGTTCTTACTTGGGTACTAGCTGTATGTTTCCTGCCTTTTATATGTCATATTCACCGAAACAGTCGTTTTTAACCTTTTTTCCTACTGTATTTGCTACAGTGTCCATAGATGCTGAATCCCAACTATGGGGGAGTGTACATTAAGTGAAACATATTCCAACTACATGGTCTCCACTCGGAAACCATAAACCTCTTATTTCCTCTGGCATGAGAGCATTTTTTTCGAACATTGCTAGGCTTTCAGAGAGGCCTTCTTCATGTCTAACCCTTCTGGTATTCTTCTCTTTCTTCTTCCCTCTCTCTAATTTCTCCTTTCTTTGAATCATTCTCCAGTTCAGTCTGGATCTTCATGACATTATTTGGCTTCCCAGAAGAATTCTACCAAAAAGAAATAAAACCTATAGAAGAAAATACCAAAACACGTTACTCCCTTGGGTTTCCAATTAGGACATTCACCCTTTTCTCTACCTCTGCCATTCTTCTCTTTTTTTTTTTTTTTTTGTCAACCCCTTTTAAGGAAAAGGCGAGTCTTCCCTACTTCTAAACTTCAACAGCTATATCATTGTTTTTATTCTAGAAATTAATTTTTTTTCTTTACAACATCCAGATTATGTACAACTTTCTTGTAAGGAATCTTGCTGCTTAGACCATCCGTAACGCCCCTCTATTCCTTCGGATCTCACACTTATCCTTCAGGGAGCGATAGCCCTTGAATCGACTAGCAATTGGAATGTGAAATTTCTTCATGGAAAATATTTCTCTTGGTAGCAGTTACCCTTGGCAAGTGAATTTCTGACCTTTAGACCTTGTTTGCCAAGCCTCCTTACATTATTCCTCATAAGAAGAGGTTGACCCTCTGGACCAATCCCTCCCCTTTTAACCAAAGTAACTACAGAGGCAGCATTATCATCCACACAACTGCCAATTTTTGTTTCTACTTTTTATTATAATGACTAATACTGTTGCATCTTCTTGAGGTCCTCCTTCATTTATGTTCATATTAAAAGTACAAATGTCTGACCAGCTATTTGTCCCCCCTTTTCTTGTAACAGCTTGGGTTAAGCAGTCCTCAAGGTTACAATGGCCAAACGGATTACTGCGTTTTCGCTGATTTTTCCAAAAATGACCTATAATTTCATCATCATAGAACTCATTCTACAAGATTTAGGCCTGCCGCATCTATTTTCTTCTGGAGCTGCTATCGATGTTATTCCTCCTGCAGTCACTTGGTCAAAGACCCCTACCTGTGTGACTCATTACAACTGCGCATTGTCTCCAGAAACAGAGGGTTTTTTTTTTACTTACTGTGCTCCAGCATAGCCTTCTTTGAGGGCCTCCTGAGAATTGTGTTGCTGGGGATTCTGTCCTATCAACATCATGTAAAGAAGTTATGTACTCACCATAATGTTACACCTGTGTTGTCCATTTTCATTCTTCCTCACCTTCTCTCACAGCCATTCCGTGGCCGCCTTGCTTTTAGAAGGATATTTGGATGATAGTGGAACCTTCATGTTCCTGGTTTGACCCTCAGTCTTTCCTTTTTTGTCCTGTGTCTATAACCCTAGAAGGATCTTGCTTGATATAGAAGTTTTCATGTTCCACACTTGAACCTTAATATTTTATCATCTGTCTTGTTTAAAAAAAAAATCAGCAGGCAGCAAACTCATTCTGAGGAGTTTGGAACAGTGTAGTGCATTATGGGAAGGGGGAAGAGCTCGAGACTAGGATCCAAAGTCTAGAAAATGCTGCTGAGCCAGACCTATCAGTAAGGATGGAAATGGACAACACAGATGGAAGGTTACGGTGAGTACATAACTTCTTTTTTTATTTAAAGATAGCCAGTACACTTCTTAGACCCAAAAGGTAATGATTTCTGAAAACATACAAGTTGTTTTTCATATCTAGGAAGAGAGTAAAGATAAGACTAGTACAGACAGCAGTTATTGTTAATAGGAGAACAAGCAGTAACATGTATCTTTGCATGGATAACCTTAATGTTAGGTTACATAATGCCTGTGGGTGCAGCTGTCCATTTGGGACAGTTGCTTCTATCAGGAAGATTACATTTTCATTATTTGAAGATATACACAGTTTAGTGTGCTTGTTTTAAGTTAATAGGTTCTGGGGGTATTTTTTTGAGGGTTGTCATTAAAACAAAAAAATTTGCAAAATGTGACATAGGTTTAAATGAAGATGATAAAAAAACTGTATAAAAGATCAACCTGCCAAACATTAGTGCATGCATGTAACACAAAAGCTGGAAATTGACATTTAAAAAGCAGACATGTATAATAGGTGGGAATAATAACTTACCTTAATGGCTATATTATCCATGTTATTTTGGAAGCATATTGAATTATATTAAAAAATGTAGAGTGCAAATAGCAAAGCTACAGGAGAGAGATTTAGAAAGAAGTGAGTGTGAGAGTAAAGAAAGGATGGATATTCAGTAGAATATCAGGCTGCATGGAAACTTTGAGTACTTACTGCTAGAGGAGGTCTAATAGTGACAGAAGAAGAAGGAAAAAGTAATCACAGATTTTGGTTGGAAGGGGCTACCGGTAAGGGAGGAAGATTATGCTGTCATGTATTTATGATCCACTTAAAACTGCTGTTGTGGAGCTTAAGCAAATTTTGGGAGAAATCAAGTTTTCAGCAGGGAATATTACTTGTAGATGAGGGCTGAAACTTGATTTACAACACTGAGAAGAATATATGTGGGTGACCTAGAAGGGAAATATAACAAAAGTGAGTATGATTTTGAAGAAATGTATGAAAATATTTGGAATGAAAGATGTGATTTCAGGGGTAGGAACTCAGAGAATGTACATATTATTCCCCAAGGTACAATAACTGGGCTTGACTAGACAGAAATGATATTTTGCAGCAAGATGTGCATTTAATTGAAAGCTTCAGCACACATCCAATAACTATTTTTAGTCATGCTCCAATAACAGCTAAGATAAAAATGCAAGGTAATGAAGTAAACATGAGACACTGGTGCTTCCCCACCTACCTGTTAAAAAGATAGGAATTTAATGAATAGCTAGTGGAAATTAAACAAAGGTTATTTGGGAAGATAGACGTTTCTTCATAAGTAATAGCTAGTGAGTTGGATAAATTGAAAATGAAGTTGAAAAATAAGGTAGAAATAAAAGAAAAAGAGATTGTTAAGAAATAACATGAATTATTTAGAAGAAGCTGACAAAGGTTAAAGTACTGCAGAATAAGGAGAGTCTTACAGAACAATAATAGGTGCAACTGTAGAGTGATAAAGGGAAAATAAGGGAGTATCTAGATAATATGCATGAGTTTATGAAGATGACTGTTAAGCAACCATTTTTTTTATAATGACTCCAGAGCACAAAAGCTTTTAGTACAAAGGCTTAGGCAGTAGAAAGGGTTGTTGCCAAACTTGGGGAGCCTATAAAAAGAAAAATTGCCAGAGATCTTAAAGTATTGGCAATATTTTGGAAATGTTATGAATATTTGTATAAAGCAGATAAATGTGTAGAGCTCAGAAAAGAGCACAGATGGAAATATTTATGGAAGACATGTATGTCAAGGTAAGAGGTAGATGAGGCTCAATTAACAGTTAAGATAGGAGGAGATGAGATAAAAAATAGTGAGATATAATCAATCTTCAGGAAAGTCTCCAAGAATAAATGACATTCCTTTGGAAATTTGGAATCTAGGAGAGAAGAAACTGAAAGATTCGGAAGGTTTTGTTTAACAGTATTTTAAAAAGAAGGCAAGCATCAGCATCCTGAAAGAAAGGCCATACCTCTCAACTGTACAGATTTTTGCCTCATATTTTTGGTCCGTTTTTCACAAATTTGTGTTTTAGAAAATGACAGACATTTGCGTTTCAGACTTCATGCTAATGCAAAACCTGTTATTATATCAACTTTCTAAGTTTGTAAGAACAGTATTTAAAATTTGCCCCACTTTTATTTATGGCTTTGTCCAGATTTCTTGCTTCAAGAGGTTGAGAAGTATAGTGATGGCTGTAATACCTAAACATGGCAAAGGCCCATCAGACCCAGCTTCATATAGGCCCATTTAAGTTTTAAACCATGATTTTATGTCTGTAAAGGCTAAAGGAATGGCAAAGGTGTTGCCAAATTTGATGGAAATGGATCATTGTGTTTTTTTGTGTGGAAGGGAGGCAATAATTTGACAACATTAATAGAACATTGATGATCCAGAGGGAAGCAGAACTTAAGGAAATACCACGGTTGTTGGTGGGTGTTGAAGCTGAGAAAGCATTCAGCAGAATAAGCTGGGATTTTATGAGTAGGACAATAGAAGCATATGAATTCCCTAATACAATAATAAGGTAAACTAAGAGGATGTATGCGGGATCAGAGGCAAGAATTTAAGTGTGAGGAATCCTCTCTGACAAGTTGCGTCTGAACAGAGGAACCAAGTGTGGGGGTGTCCTATTTCCCCTTTGTTTGCTGTATACCTAGAGGCATTGGCAAAGAAAATAATGGACTCAGAAATTCAGGGATATGATTGGTATGGTAGTCAAGAAAAGCTGCATTTGTATGCAGATAATATTATTTGGTACCTGATAAAACTGTCCCAGAATGTTCCACAACCTTGAGATGCCCTTTCCTGTTTTTTAAGTCTTTTTGATTTAAAAAATCAGTGAAGATAAAACAAAGGCTATTGCTGTACACTATATACCCATACTTAAACCGGTTAAAAAATACTTATATTTATGCAGACACAATAAAATGAAGCATTTAGGAGTATGGATGAAAAAAGATTGTTATAGAAGCTTAAGCATATGTGGGTAGAAAGTAAATACAAGATAATACAAAAACTGAAAAACTGGGAGCTCTTGTTTATGGATATGGATAACAAGATATACACACAGTGAAAATGTTTATAGTCCCTCTAGTTTTATATACAGGTCAGACATATTTTTATCTACCAGAGAAGAAGTAGACAATAATTAATAGAGTTGAAGACATTTATCTGGGAGAGGAAGAGGACAAGAGTCAAGTGGGGTAGTTGATCCTTCCATTAGAACAAGATAACTTGATTACCTGATTTGAAGGGACATTTTAGAGCTACACGGTTAAGGCTCATATACATAACACAAGCAGAAAGCAGCAATTCAGAGTGGAAAGGGATGATGATGAATCAGGGGTATGGAATGATTCAAGAAATAAGGAGAGAGTGGAATTTTGGATGCAGATCCTTAAGGAGAATAATAGTAGCCGTACAGAGTATTATATTCAAAAAGTATTCTAAGAACTAAGACACCATGAGAATGGAGAAAGGAGATTTTACTGATATGGATGACTGTAGTTATGGATACAGAGAACAGGCAAGAGGGTGCTGGAATTTACTGGAGAAAACTGGCAAAATAATTAAGTTATTGGGAGCAAATAACTTTAGAGGGCAATAAAATTGGAATGCAGGCTAGAGACTGTGTTCCCTATCAAGGATTGATATCAGAGTATAGGCAAAGAGAAGGGGATAGGGGAATACAAAATGAAAAACATGCCCTGGTAGAGTTTTAGTTGAATCTAGAACGGAAGCTATTAAAAAGGGATAATTAGTAGGGTGTGTAAAATATTGCACCATAACAATAGTAGTCAGAGGAGGTTAGGAAGGATTGGGAAGAGGGATTGGATAAGCAATTCACAAAGAAACAATGGGAGTACATATGTATGACTCCTAAATATGCAACAAAGCCTAGAAGATGTAGGATTTTTTCTTGGAAGTGTTTGCATAGATATTTTTATATCACTGTATCACAAGTAGTCTCCAAATAATTTTTCCTCCAGTAGATGCCAAGCATTGGAGGTGTGTTGGAGAAGAAAGCTGTAACTAGGAACATATGTTTTGGGAGTGTAATGTGTTGGCAGACTTCAAAAATTTCCTACAGAGTACTCTGTCAGAAATGTTGGGTGAGCAAATGGATGTAACTAAGAGAATTATTTTTGAGCTAAGATACAGGATCTGAAGTGCCTTGTTAAGTCTAACTGTGGTGGCTGACAAAAAAGCAGTTACTAGAAAATAGAAATTAAAGTGCAAACCAACTGTATTTTAAGTACTGAATATTGTTACACAGATAAAAACTGTAAGTGGAATCTTTAAAAAGCCTAGGACCAAATCACATAGAAAAAAATGGAACAATACATGCAAAATAATTTTTATGAGGAGTGAGGTTTAAGAGAATGCGGGAATTGAGCAATTTATGTAGTGCTGGATTGATGGTTATACAGAAGTATCTATGTGATGTGTAATGTTTGCAAATGGGAACATTTTATTATGGTTTTTCTTTTATATAGATATATTTTTGCCTATGTTTTAAGTAATAATTCAATAAAAGGGTATTTAAAAAGGGGGTATTAATAAGCATTCCCCCCAATACATGTTTCACCCTTCTGGGAAAGTTATTTTCTTTGGATCCTTATTGGATTTCATCAGCCAGGAGAATGTGATTAATATGCTACCCTGCATCTTCAAAGACCTGAAATTATGGTCCACCTAAGTCAAACTGAACCAAGGGGTGCCCTTCAACAAGAACTCCACAATCTGACAGTAACCATGAATGCTTCAGAGCTAGCTTGGGGAGGCATACTCAGAAGATCTCAAGTTGCAAGGAGTTTTGGATGCAACTCAAACGAAGAAACATCTAAAGGAAATGATGGTCCTTATTTAGGCACTCGGGGCCTTCAAGCCCATGTGGAAGAAATGGGTTTTACAAGTGACAGTAAAAATACTACTGTAATGGTACAGAAAGACCATGTTCAGAATGGTTAGTGTCTGCAATTTTATCCTGTCCTCAAGACAGACAAACCTGGATGTGTTCTGTAGACCTCTAGGAACCTACCTTCACTTAAAAATTTTCAAAGGAGTGCACAAGATTCCTGCACTTTCGAATAGGAGCCAATCATTACCATTTCAGAGCCTTGCCCTTCATTCTCACCACTGCCCCTGGGTGGTCAAGTGCATGGGAGTAGTATGCCCACCCTTCAACTGGGTGGATCCACTTGTTTCCATACCTTAATGATTAGCTCCTAGCTTCAAAAACCAGGGAGTCCCTACTACCAGCAAGAGATTCCTTTTTACAGCTCTGCCTATAATTAGGTATCTCCATAAGCTGTCAGAAATCACTACTTCAGACATCACAACAAATTACTTGTATCTGATACCACATGGACACAACTTCTTGTCAAATGTGTGTCAGTCCAGAAAGACTATCCTCCCATCAAAATTTTGTATGGGTCCTCGTCATCACCAGAACCCCTCTGCGTGACTGATTTTTAGAGTTCTGGGTTTTGTCAGTAGCAGTTGCAGTAGTCCACTGTGCAAGATTCTACATGAGGATCCTTCAGTGGATGTTAACTAATGGACACCCCTTCAGCCATGCTTTATTTTACTCAGTCATGCAGAACTCACCTTAATTGGTGGCTGATGTTATTCTTCTTCACATAGGAAAACCATTTGTCCTACCCTCTCCAGCAGCAGCAGTTTTAACTACATATGCCTGTCCTTGGGGGTGGGGGGTGTTTAGTATTTCGAGGGGGAGATGATCCTAGGTCTTGGAAACCAGTGAAAGACAGTCTCCTCATCAGCATCCTAGAGCTGAGAGTAGTCCTCTTAATGTTGCAGGAGTTTCAGGGCCTCTTGCTTTCAGGAGTGATAGCTATGCAGTCAAGCAATATTTCAGTAGTCTGGCACATCAACAAACAGGAGAGAACCAAATCAACCTTCCTTTGCAGAGCGGTCATAATATTGGGCTCTGGATTCAATCCAAGTTCAAGTGGCAGCGTACATTCTGAGGAAGTACAACTGGCTAGAAAACAGATTCCGCAAGTTCTCCTATTGTCTCATGAGGCTGTGTCTGCTCTTACACCTCTTTGGTCAGCCTCTTAGAGATCTTCACCACCTCAAGCTAATTGCACGGTTTCTCCAGCTCCCCTAATAGCTAGAGATTTTCCCAGTCACAGAATGCAATCTGTTTTTTGTCTACTTCTCGGAAATAATCTAATCAAAAGATTACTAGAAGTAAATGGAAACATTTCTTGTCTGAGCCACAAACCAAGAATTTGACCTGTTTTCTGTTTCCATTGTAGATGTTTTGCAGTTTCTGTCTTCACCGTTCAAAGCAGGCTTCAGCTACTCTACAACTAAAGTGCTGTTAGCTGCCATTTCTAATTACTGTCCTGGTTTCCTAAACAATACATTAAGTTCTCAAAAATTGTGTTAGGGGTTTCCTCAAAGGAGTGACCTCCTTCGCCCATCCATTAAGGACCCCACTCTCCCCTCTAGGATTTGAATTTGGTCCTGGATGCAATAACAAAAGCACCATTCCAGCCAGCTTTTTATACAAACCTGAAATAATTGTCTTGAAAAACAATATTTTTGGGGGTTATTATTTTCACTTGGTGAATATCAGAAGTGCACATTTTATCGAGTTTCTCCTCCATATTTGATCTTTCATGGAATTATTTTACCCTCTCCTTTATTCCCATGGTGGCTTCCAAAAACAATGTTAACCAGTCCATTAACCTGCCTGTGTTTCCAAATTATTCTAACAAAGGGGAGTACCTATTACATACTTTAGATGTTCACAGGCAATATAGATTGTATCTGCACAAAACCAGAACATTCAGAAAGGACAGTCAGATGTTTGTATCCTTTGCTTCAAACAGATTGGGCTTTAAAGTTACCAAACAAACACTCCCTAGATTTATATTCGATTGTATCTCATTTGCCTGTTCTGTCAATAACAAGACCTTAAGCTCAAAGTTTAGGTGCATTCCACACAATCCATGGTGACTTCTGTGGCATTTTTCAAAATTTCTCTGATCTCAGTGCAGCAGCCACATAGTGTACAGTACCCACCTTTTCTAAATATTACAAACTGAACATTATTTCTTTAACTGAAGCTCCTTTTTGCTGTTCTTAGAGGTATCCTGTCATGACTCCACCCAAAATCCAAGGTAGTTTCTGATTCTATTGGATCAGATGGACTGATGAAATAGATATGAAAGTTGTATACTTAGCATAATGCTCGAGCCCCTTCATCCAAGTCCATCTGATAAGACATCCCTCCCTCCCTCCCCCTACCAAGTTAACACATTCCTGACATTTTCTTTAGATTATTGCTCTTCTCCTAATAATGTGGTCTCCACATAGCAAACTCTAGTTGAGTATTGGTTAACAGGGGATCATCGAAAAGCTTGCAGGAGCTAAAGGCACTGGAGTGTGGCCAGATTAGATTTGAAGAGCGGCTTGATGGTCATCCCAACTGTCGTATTGGATGAACTTGGATGAAAAGGATCCAGCGTTATGTTAAGTACGTAACTTCCAGTTTTACGTGCTTATTCATGACATGTTTCTGTGTACACAATTATTAATAGTTTAGTTGTATTGCCCTCACTAGTTTACGCAGGGCTGTCTTGATATCCAAATAGAGACTGGATACTGTTTGGTAGTTTCTGAATTAAGAGTTTGGGAAGAAGGTAAGGAGGAGAGAGTGACACTTATAAGAGGAAAGGTGATGAGTGAGTAGCTTTGCTTGTCTTAAACATTTCCTAGGTGCCAGTTAGATTCATTTTATTTAGAGGTTAACTATAAATCTGAAGTAGGTAGCTTCATTTGATCATCAACCTGTGGGTATCGGATCCGACCTGGATCCGAGCCGGCAGCTTTCCAAGCTAGAGATCTGAGCTTCAAGCTCCTCCCACTTAACCATAATACCCTGCTACCTCCTTCCAATCCCCAGATCTCGTTTGCCGCGGCTTTGTCAAGCACGAGTTTCTCGAGCTCCTAGCGTTAAGGCGATTTGTAAGTAGATTTTCTCAAAAATCTTCTTAGTTTTTGGGTGTGTGTTGATAGTTTAGTTTCTTAGTTTAAACCCCTGAGTTTTACCGTTCCCTCATAGTTTAAAGCCTAGTAGACCCCCCCTTTCCCTTAGGTGTTTGTGTGGGCGCGTGTGTATTTTGTGTAGGAATCATGGCTGAGGCCCCAAAGGCCATATTTACTAAGTGCACTGAGCGTGGCCATAAGCGTCCCCCCCAGCGAATGGCCACACTCAGTGCGTCCTCTGCCTGGGGGTATTGCATTTGTCATCGGGCTGCCAAATTTGTGCAGCCTTTAACCCCCGGGCCCTTAGGGATAGGAGGAATAAGCTGATTCTGGCGGGTCTCCTACCCGCAGAGTCGGCTTCCTCATCCTCTCCCTCAGTGGCTGCAGCCACAGCTGTGGCTGCTCAGCCTGCTGTCCCCTCTCCCCTGGCTGGGACTCAACCTCCCACTTCTTCCCAGGGAGAGAGGGACTCTAAAAAAAAAAAAAAAAAAAAAGAAAAGCAAGAGAGGAGAGAGAGAGGGAGAAAGAGAGGCAGAGAAGCCACAAGCGGCGGGCCGACTCAGCCCCGCCTGCCAAGCTGCTCTCCTCATCCCAAAAGGTCTCCGGGCCTTCCTCCCCTCGGCTCCGTTCTCCAGACTTCTCACCAGAGCTGGATGAGGAGGCCCGACCATCTTCATGGTCGTCGTGGCGGCCCTCCCGGCCAGCTTCGGTGGCCTCCTCTAGGTCGACCCGTAGCCTCTCCGACGCTGATATGGACCGGTTGATGCGTCGTTTTCTCCAAACCCACCTGCAGATGGGAGTGCTGCTGCCCCCCCCCCTCCGGGTGGAGTTCAGCCCCACTTTTTGCCCCGATTGCTAATTCTCCGATCCACTATCGGGTTTCAGAGTCCTTCGGATCCAAGGAGTCTCAGAGCCAGGGAGTAGGCACTGATGGTTATCGCTACCTCGACGCCGGCCATGCCCTTGAGTTTGTCCGATCCCTTTTCGGATCCAAGCTCTCGGGGCCGAGAGCCGTGCATTGGATCCGAGGAGGCTAGTGCGTCTTCGGCTCCATTTCGGTCAGAGCACACTTCCCTCTCCGGTCCGAGCGATTCGGCTCCGCCGATCCCCGCGCCGGATCCGAGGGTGTTAACCACGGAGCCCAGAGAGATTGGTTCACCATCGGCTTTCGATGTGGTGAAGAGGGTCCTCTCGAGAGGTTCGAGACCCCCTGCTCTTTCTTCGGATTCCGCCCCCACTCCCTTGCAGCTGGGCTTGTCTTTCATCATCCAGTCCCAGGGACAGCCTGCGTTGATGTCCCAGCCCGTTCCACTGGTGGAACACGACCCTGTTGGTGAGCCCTCCTCGGACAGCCCCGCAGAGGAGGCCCCTCACAAACATAAGTGCAAGAGGAGGCACTTGGACTCCCCTGAGTCCCTCATGGAGGACACTGATTTGGAGGAAGGGGAAGGTTCCTCCAGGTCACCCCCCAAGGACGTCTCCTTTAGAGACATTATGGAAATGCTTCGCCTAAAGGGGCGGTGGTCAGCCCAAAAACCTTCCTCAGACGAATCGGTGTTCCTGGAGGCGTTCGACTCAGGCCCGTCTACCTCTTGGGTGTCCCCTCTGGCCGACCCCCTGGTTGACCTCATCACTACCAGGGCATGGAAGGAACCGAACACTGTAGAGCCAATCCCCAGGAGGCAAGATAGGGTTCTTAGTCCCCCTGTGGATAGGACGGCTTGGAGTAAGGGTTCCCCGGCAGCCACCAAGAAGGAACTTGCCCAGGATAGTTCCTCGATCCATCCCCCTGATAAGGAGTCTCGGACGATGGATCGTATCAGGAAGCAGATGTTTGCTTCAGCTACCTTTTCCATAAGGGCGTGAATTATTTGACCCATGTAATTGGACTTCAGCGGGATCTGGTGAAAGAATATGCTGAGTCTCCCCCTGAGTCCATGTCGGCCGAGGACAAACGGACTTTCTCTGCTTGCATGGCCACTCTGAAATCTGTTTCAAACACGTCTATGCGGCTACTTTCCCATGCTATGGAGGGGGCTGCTAGAGCCAGCGGGTCCGGCATCGCCTTAAGGCGCCACACCTGGCTTCAGCTTTATGACTTTGCGGAACCTTTCAAGGTGTCCTTCGCGAACGCACCCTTCGGTTCTACCCTGTTTAGGAAGACCATCCGCAGCACACTGGTTCAAAGCGAGAAAGACGGGAAGACATTGTCTGCCGTCAGAGTCCGCTTCTCGGCTCCTCAAATGTCCTTTTCCAGGAACCAGAGAGGACAAAAGAAGATGTGGTTCCGGAAGTCTCAGCAGTCCTGTTACGCTCCAAACACTTTGTCCATTAGAGGCAGAGGAGGACAAGGTGGATGCCGGCCCAGAGGCAGAGAGGGGCCAAAAAATTTTGGGTCGCGGGAACCTTTTTCTGACCGACCCACGCAGCAGCCCTGAGGGGTTGCCCGACTGCTCCTCTCTGGAGGCAGTCGGGGGGGGGGGCATTTTTTGAAGCACTTGGCCCAATGGGAGTCCATTACAACAGATCACTGGGTGCTTCGAATAATATCCAGAGGTTACTCAATCCCTTTCATAAACCTGCCTCCTCAGTCAAGGCACCTCCCTGATGTACCACCCAGTCAGAGGGAGGCTGCAGCTTTAGAGGTAAAAAAGCTGCTAGAAAAAAGAGCCATCCAGCACGTCCCCCCAGGCCAATCCAGATTAGGTAATTACTCCAGGTTCTTTTTGGTGCCAAAGAAGACGGGGGACTTAAGGCCGATCCTCGACCTTTCAGCAATGAACCTCTTCATTGCCAGGGAGAAATTCCGGATGGTCACGCTTCAATCCATTCTGCCCCTGCTGCAGGAGGAGGACTGGATGTGCTCCATACACCTCAAGGATGCGTACTATCACATTCTCATGGACAGGCGATCCAGGAGGTTCCTCCGCGTTCGACTAGGGGCCAGTCATTACCAGTTCAGGGTCCTACCCTTCGGCCTCACCACAGCCCCCAGGGTGTTCACCAAGGTCATGGCAGTTGTAGCGGCCCATCTGAGACTTCAGGGAATACAGGTTTTTCCTTACCTAGATGACTGGCTCCTTACTGCCCCCACCAGGCATCTACTCTGCTTAGCCAGGGATTGCTTCCTAGTTCTAGCATCCCAATTGGGGATCACCATAAACTTCAAGAAGTCATCCCTTCAACCAGTTCAAGTCTTGGAGTTCATAGGGGCCAGAATAGACGCACTTCAGACCAAGGCCTTCTTGACATCAGACAGATTTTGCAGTTTGACCCTACACGTTCTAGCCCTTCTTCAAGTCACCTGCCCCGTCAGCGGAGTTAGTCCTGCGAGCTTTAGGGTCCATGGCAGCAGCAGTCAATCTCGTGCCCTTAGCTCGCTTGCACATGAGGGTTCTTTAGTGGATTTTGCAGGTACAGTGGTCCATCCTTCACCACCCGTTGGACTTACCGATTCCTCTCAGCAGAGTTTGCAGAAATTCCCTCATGTGGTGGCTCCAATCTCGAGAGCTTCGGGAAGGACAACCGTTTGTTATGCCGCACCCCCAAGCCACGGTGACCACGGACGCTTCTCATCTTGGGTGGGGGGGCATTATGCGGGCAGAACTGTCCAAGGTACGTGGGCTCAGACAGAGACCGTTCTGCATATCAGTGTTCTGGAGATGAGGGTGGTGCTTCTAGCATTGCAAGCCCTTCATGCCTTTCTCCCTCCAGGAACTATTGCGATTCAGTCAGACAACATGTCAGTGGTCTGGTACGTCAACAAACAAAGGGGGACCGGGTCTTACCCTCTTTGCCGAGAGGCCATGAGAGTTTGGGATTGGGTGATATCCACCAACCATTTTCTGTTAGCAATGCACATTCCGGGTCGGTCCAACATCCTAGCGGACAAACTGAGTTGAACTATCCTCTCGCCCTACGAGTGGTCTCTGAATCCCTTAGTAGCGAAATAGATCTTCCGCAAGTGGGGTCAGCCTTGCTGCAATCTCTTTGCATCGCTTTCCAATGCAAAGTGCAGCGAGTTTTTCGCTCTAATTTCCCCTCCAAGAGAAAGCCCCAGAGACACTCTAGTTCATGCTTGGCCACCCGGTCTTCTTTATGCTTATCCTCCTCTTCCGTTGATAACAAAATTCTTACAGAACGCTTGTCGGTTGGGGAACAAGATTATCCTTATAGCCCCATTCTGGCCTCATCAAGCCTGGTTCCCGTGCCTACGGTCTCATCTTATAGCTCCTCTCTGGATCTTGGATCCCATCCTGGATCTAATATCTCATCATTTGGGATTGAAACCCCCGAATCTGGTCTATCTCAAGCCTTCAGCTTGGTTGATCCAGTTCCATTAGTTGCTAGGACTCCCGGTATCTTGTCTGCGGTTAGATCTATCCTGGTAGTGGAGCATAAGCCTTCTACCAGGAAGGTTTACAGTAGTAAATGGAAGCGGTTTTCCATTTGGGCATCTCATAGGAATTTGGACCCTTTCACTGCTCCCATCCCAGCAGTGCTCGATTTCCTATCTCATATCTTTCAGCAAGGGGCCAGTTCTTCTACTGTAAAGGTTCAAATGGCTGCCATCTCCCATTTTCACATTAGAGACAATCTCAATCCCCTTGCTTCCACCAAGATTTGTAGGACTTTTCTGAAAGGTATGTTTCTCTTGAAACCTCTTATTAGGAACTCCCGTCCCTCCATGGGATCTAACTTTGGTCCTTCAGGCTCTGACTGGACCATCTTTTGAACCTGCAGCTTCTGTTTATTTGAAATTCTTGTTCTGGAAAACTGCCTTTTTGGTAGCTATTACCTCAGCTAGAAGGGTGTCGGAGCTTCAGGCCCTCTGTATTAAAGCCCCGTATCTTGTTTTCCATAAGGACAGGATCTCTCTCAGGACTAACCCATCTTTTCTACGTAAAGTGGCCATCGAGGCGAACATCAGTCAGTCCATTAATCTCCCAGTTTTTTTCCCTAACTATCAAAACAAAGGGGAGTACAAACTTCATTTGTTAGATGTTCATAGACAGTTACTTTTTTATTTACACAGAACAGCTGTCTTCCACAAGTCTGATCAGCTCTTTGTTTCCTTTGCAAAACCCTTCTTGGGTAAGCCAGTGTCGAAGGTGACTCTGGCCAGATGGATTTCTAATTGCATCCTGCTCACATACAAACTATCTGGCCTGCCAGAGCCTATAGGGGTTCATGCTCATTCTACCTGCTCTATGGCTACATCTGCTGCATCCTGGACGAGAGTTCCCTTGAATGACATTTGCTCTGTGGCTACTTGGGCATCCTCTCATACCTTTATCTCTCACTATAAATTGGATTTAGTGTCTAGAGGAAGGGCGGCTTTTGGCTCTGCAGTGCTCTGGAATATCCCTCCTTGAAGACCTCCCAAGTTCTTTGGTAGCTGGGGACTCTGTCCCACAGGTTGATGATCAAATGAAGTTACCTACTTCAGATAAAGAAGTTATGTACTCACCATAACGTTCCATCTGAGAAGGTAACTTCGTTTGTCAGCAACCGACCCTCCCTCCTTCCCCCCCTAACCCGCTTCTTTGATTACCTGAACCCTAGGATGTTTTTTTCAGGTCATTTGTTAATCCTTAGGTTAGGATTCTTCAGGTTGTTGTTTTGTCGTTGTGAGGTTATATAGATGGGCAAACGCGATCTGAGGATTGGAAGGAGGTAGCAGGGTATTATGGTAGGGGGGAGGAGCTTGGAGCTCGGATCTCTAGCTTGGAAAGCTGCCGGCTCGGATCCAGGTCGGATCCAGTACCCACAGGTTGCTGACAAATGAAGTTACCTACTTAGATGGAACATTATGGTGAGTACATAACTTTTTTCCTGTTTTTACATATTTACAAAAATTGACCAGTCATGTAAGCAGTTGTAGGCCTGTTATGTGTATAGAAAAGTTTCTAGTTTATGATGGATGCTAATACCTGAGTGGAGGGATAGGGCTAGAAGTACAAGTGAATGCTGGATCTCCGGGGAGGTGTACCTTTGGTGATAGAAGGGTTAAACGTGTGTGCTAAAGGTTTGGAAAGTTATTTAGCACACACTTTCAGAAATGTGAGACAAGTGCTTTTGGGGCAGAGACTATTTTATTGTCCCATTTTTATAAAGTATTTTTTTGACTGATTTTGCAGAAATCCCTCTGAAGTAGAATGGATGATGGCAGATTGTGTGCATTGGATGGCCTAGCAGTGGTGGAAGTGTGTGGTGGCAAGAGGAGTGTATTTAGGGAGTTGGAAGGAATCCATAGGTTAGTCTGTGATGCCTGGTAGAGTAATAGGGTTGGTAATAAGAGACTTTAAGTCCTCTAGCATGTTTAAGTTTATCATGCTATCATTGTTGCTACTCCTGCTAATTTTGAAGTAATGTCCTTGATTACTCACCAGAACTATTTTGGCTGAACTAAGGATCATTGTCATTTTAGTTCAAACATATGCAGATTTTGCTTTTTTAAATTTCTAATTTGTTGAATGTGTTTTTTTATGCAAGTCATTTTAATAGACCATGATTCTGCTATATTTAAGTGAGCTGTTCACTTTAGACCTGACATAAGCCTCTACAAAGGTACTTCTCTCATTCATTCCTGGCTACATGTCTGAAGACTTTTTTCCAGCATCCCTGCAGCGTACTATACATTTGCTGAAGGGCATCCTTTATCTGAAAGCACCAAGAAATATTTTTCCTGCATAGGACTTGAACTGTATCCTGGAAAAAAACGGTCACAGCCTCCTTTTGAACCTGATGCCCCAGCATTCCCTTAAGTATCTAACATGGAAAATGGCTTTCCTGCTGCCAGTCAGCTGAGATGATTTCAAAACTATACACTTTCAAATGCCAAGAACCGTTTTTAGTCTTCCATAAGGACAATGTCAATCTTAGGACCAGCTCCACATTTATGCTAGTGATCATGTTCTGTCTTAACAAGACTGTGTAGCTCCCTATTTTCTTCCCTTACACCTAGAACAATGTAGAAAGAATTATTCATTCCTTAGGTGTACACAAGTAGCTGAGATATAACATAAATAAAACAAAGAACGTTTGAACTTCAGATCAGCTAATTGTGTGCTTTGCATCGAGTGTGGAGGGAAAACAAGGTTCAAAGCAGACAGTTGCCGAGTTGCTGGCTTACTGCATTTTGTTCTTTTACTGTGATTTTGGAAAGAAGTTGGTTGGAAGGGACCATGAGAGCCTGCGTACATCTGTTAATGTGGCATTTTGGGAGGGGGTGAATGTACAGGCTGTTTTTGAGGCTGCTACCCAGTCACCACGTCATACTTTTTGAAAATACTGTAGACTAGACACTGCTTTCACTGTGAGAATTGGGTTTACAATTGCTGTTCTACAAAACCTGTTGGTATCCAACCATAAGAGGCTGTCTGCCAGCCTAACCTCCCAAGTCCTAGCAGTCTTCCCAGTAGTAGAGAGCTATATGAAGAGTGTAGTATGTAGTACAGGTTTTTAAGAACTGACCATAGTAGTAGATGTTCAAGTGGATTACTTGTGAAGTACTGGTTTCTTTCCACCATCCTCTCTTCTCTTTTCGGGCATCCCGGGCTGGTGTTTGGTATCCTAGCCAAATACATTTCCCCTTTCGCCTTATCAGGGTTTTTGGCACATTTCTCTAAGACTTTGGTACTGTGTTTAGATGTACCTGTTTGGATAGGATCCTTGGACCTTGCTTTTAGTGTACTAGGGTGGATGCCCTGTGGGTTTTTTTGTCCAAGAATGGCCTAAAATGGATGAGGTGGATGCCAGCTTTGTATGTGGAATTTACTATTATCTCCAAAGGGTGAACATTCCCATGGCCTGTACAGGGGAAGGGCACTGAGCTCCCAAAGTCCGGCCAAATGTTGGGCTTTCTGTGGTTAAAGCCTCAGGAGGTAGGTAGGTAGGTGGATTTGTGTGTCTGTGTTTGTGTATAAAAAAAGAGTATGTATGTATGTACGTGCGTGTGTGTGTGTACACGTTATTTATATGAATGCTTATACAGACATTTATATTTGTTTTTATTTACGTTTGTGTATGTGCACATGTATATATGCATACATTGTGTGCATAAAAACTGAAAAAAAGGGGTTGTGTAACTAATAAATGGTAAGGATTAAACCTTCCAGAAGGTTTTTTCTGATTGAAGATCCTATGGAGGCTAAACATGCTTTCAGGATGTCTCTATTGTTTACTGTCTTTCCTGACAGACATCTGAATGCCACAAGAGTGTCGGTTTCCTTCCACATCCCAAAGACATTTGCTAGGGGGAATTGGCAGTACTCTAACTTGTTTGGTATTACAGGTGTGTGTGTGGGGTTGCTGTCCTGAGATATACTGATATCGCATTCAGGATTTTTTTTCTTGCCTTGTGCTCGTAGCCTGCTGGGTAGGCTTTGGCTGTGTTCTAATCTGAACTACATAAAACTGGTGCTGAAAGTGAGAGGCAGTAGTATTGTATGGACTGAAAATGAGGCAGTAGAGTAATAGTCCATGCAGATGGAAACTCCCACATTTGAGGAGGTCAGAGATATGAGTTAAGGGTAGCAATACCAAATCCTTTGCATTCTCGCAACAGTGTCTGTTCTGTAATAACTTGATGTTCTTAATGCTTCACTGTTGCAGTCATCACATTTGGGTTATCTGCTTGCAGTAGCCCTCAGTTGTCCCGATTAACAAAGTCTAGGGTCCTGCGTCGGTTGCTGTCCCTTCTTCCGTGAAGTCAGGTCATCAGGAGTATAAAACATGCAGCCGACGTCATTACCCCAGTCTTTCTCGCCGTGCAGTGCCCGAAGCAGAAGCAGTTCGCAAGTGCCAGTCGGCCGACTCCTGAAATTTTCGTTTTCGAATTTCAGAACCGAAGTCTTCAACTAAAAGCTAAGTACCCCGTTGGGGAAACTTTTTCTTGCTCTAAACCAGTGTCAATGAAAGTAAATAATTGCATTACTTGTGGAAAGCAAATACCTCATAAAGATTTATATTCATACTGTATTCCTTGCCTAGGCCCTGACCGCGACATACCTCGCTGTCGGTTTGTGCCTTATTTAAACCACAAACTATCCGTCGTCGGTATATTTTCGCTTCTAGGTATTTTGGTGCTCGGTTCAAATATCCTGCTATGTCTTCGGTAAGCCATCTGACTACCGACTTTCTGAAAAAACGCAAAGATAAAGACAGAGACAGGCCGCCTAGGTCCAAAGCTGCCGACAACGCTTCTCCTAAGCCAGTCACCAGTTCGCCGGTACTCAGTGAGGTGCTTTTGCAGCCCCTGATGCCCACTACTTCAAATTTGCAGGCCTCTACTGAGACCCATTCGGAGTCCGGTATGCCACAAGATGCTTCAAGTGTGGAACCTGCGAATGTCTCTACCTTGGATGGGTCCAGAGCCACTGTGCAGGCACTGGCTTTTGAGGGTGTATTCAGGCCTACTGACGTGCGTATTAAACAGATGCCATCTTCTTCTTCAAAGTCTAAAACTCAAACCATGCCTAGAAAACTGATGGCCAGATCGCATGGTCAGGCCTCTATGCCTAAAAAATAAATAAGAATGGCTGAAGACATTATTACTTTAATCAGGGGAAGCCAGCCTTCCCCCTCTAAGAGACCTAGGACTGTGCCTATGATACTTCTGACCAGGATTATGAATTTTCTGCTTCCTCTGATGACCAGGATTTACCCTTATCTACACATGAGGATTCTGATGCTGAGGACTCTATTCTCTCTGCCTGCCCCCCAGAGGATTTCTCTTTTGGTAAAACCTTGCATACTCTCAGGGAGCATTTTCATTGGGAAAGTCAGGATTTCTCTGATTCTAAAAAGAGGCTTAGGGATTTCTTACTCCTGCCCCAGCACAGGCCTTTAGCCATACCTCCTGTTCTAGACATTGTTGATGATGCCTTTTCGGAATCTAGCTTGGCCCCTGACTCTCTACCTCCTGCTCCCAGAAAACCTGATAGATATTACGGGGTCCCTGACTCTCACAAGTTATTTTTTAAAAATCCTACTGCAGATCCTGAGACCATTTCACAGGGACCCAAGGGCATTAAAGCTACTACTGCCAAAAATCCTACCCCCTCTGATAGAGACTCCAGGGAGCTGGATAGATGGAGTAAGAAGGTATACACTTCTGCAACTCTGGTCATTAGGGCCTTAAACTGCCAGTTTCATATGTTAAAGTATCAGCAGCATATTATTGGATTGCTTAAACAGAATGTGATGTTGATTCCTGATTGTGCTGAAAATAAGGATTTACAGGATTTACTGCATTCAGCTGAACAGGTTGGAAAGCATACTTTGCAATGTGGTTTTGATTCACTAGAGGCATTTTGCAGGGCTGCTGTAACTGGGTCTGTACTTAGAAGGCATGCTTGGCTTAAGGAGCAATCCTTGCCAGATCATGTAAAAGTGAAATTACTGGATGCTCCCTTAAACCAGGACCACCTGTTTGGCAACAAGGCAGAAGTTGTTCTTAAAAAGATTGAGGAAAAAGCTAAATCTATGCAAACTATTAAAGATTTTTTACAAGTACAACCTCCAAGGTTTAGTAGGCATTGGCCTTCCAAGAATTGGTCCTTTCCTGCCTCTTCCAGATCTTCTCAGTCCACACTCAGACCCAGCAGAGCTCCCAGGCTTCAGTCCCAGGGTACGCACAGGACTAAGCAGTGGGGGGCCTCCACTTCCAAATCTGGGAGTAATAAAACTCCCCCCCCCCCATGGCAAGCTGTCTCAATGACTTCTTTTTAAAACTTCCAAGCACTTCTCAACTGACTGCCCCTTTGGGGGGAAAGATTGCTCTTCATGCAAAGAACTGGGAACTCATTACCCAGGACAAATAGGTTTTAAATATAGTGTCCCAGGGATACAGATTTCACTTCCACATGTTACCAATACCAAGCGGGTGACCAGATCTACCCCAAAATCAGTGGGCGGAGGCCCAAAAGCAAGTACTTTCTCTCTTAAGCATGGGGGCTATTCATTTGGTACCAGAAGAGGAAAAGGGACAAGGTTTCTACTCGAGACTTTTCCTGGTACCCAGAAAAGGCAATTCATGGTGTCCTATCCTGGACATGTCTACTCTAAACACCTTTTTGGTGATTCCAAAATTCAAGATGCTGACTCTTCACCAGTTGCTCCCTATGCTAGGCAAGGACGCCTGGTTGGCAACACTAGATTTAAAGGAAGCATACCTGCACATTCCAAGCTGGGAATCTTGTAGAAGATACCTATGCTTCAAAGCAGGCTACACGCACTGTCAGTTCTCTGCATACCTGCACATCCCATTCAGGGAATCTTGCAGAAGATACCTACGCTTCAAAGCAGCCTACACACGCTATCAGTTCTCTGCACTGCCCTTTGGCTTATCTACTGCACCCAGGGTATTCACAAAGTGCCTAGCTCCAGTCATTGTATTTTGCAGGCAAAGAAATATTCAAATATACCCATACCTGGACGATTGTCTAATTCAGGCAGAAAGCCAGGACATACTTTTGAATCATCTGTCCTTTGTACAAAAGGTGCTAACTTGTTTGGGGTACACCATAAACAAAAAGAAATCACACCTGGTACCCTGTCAACAAATTATATTCCTGGGAGCAAGCTTGAATACAACTTCCCAGATGGCTTTCCTCACGCCAGAGAAACAAATTCATTTGACAACCTACTTCAAACAAGTGACCACAAAACCCCTGCTATATCTGCAAGGCAAATACTACAAGCCTTGGGGTTTATGGCCTCCTGCATTCTTCTAATTCCATATGCAAGACTGCATATGAGGAAAGTACAATGGTATCTAAAAAGCCTATGGTGACAACATTCTCAGGGTCTAGAAGCAATGATTCCTGTCATACCTTGCCTACGCCTAGAGTTCCTTGGGTGGGCAGAGGCCTGCCACCAAAACATGGGACTACCATTCACACTACCCCCTGCCGCCAAAACCCTAACAACAGACGCATCAGACTATGCATGTGGGGGCTCACCTGGCAGGGTAGTGCATTCACGGCAAATGGGACCCAAGTCAAATGCACCTGCATATCAATCAAAAAGAAATGTTAGCTGTACAGAATGCTCTGACAGCCTTCAAGGACCACATTCTTCCAGGACAATTAATGGTAAAGACGGACAACACCACTGTTATGTGGTACATAAACAAGCAGGGGAGTACACATTCTTACCCCCTCTGCAGACTAGCCATTGTGGAACACAGCCCTGAGCTACCAACACTATCTACAAGCTCAATTCCTACCAGGAAAACTAAATACACTGGCAGACGAACTAAGCAGAAACCTCATGGACCCACACGAGTGGAAACTGGAACCAAGGATTTTCAACATGTTGACAAGCAAATGGGGGAGCCCAGATATAGAAATGTTTTCCTCCCCCCAGAACTATCAATTGGACAAATTTTGCACAAGGACTCCCCACAAACAAGCTTGGAAAGTGGATGCTATGTCCTTCAGCTGGCGAAACCAGTTTATGCTTTTCCTACTCTGCCTCTGCTCTCCAAAGTACTACTAAAGATCAAACAGGACAAACCAAGGACAATTTTGATTGCGCCAAACTGGCTACGCCAACACTGGTAACCCCCTCTTGTGCAGGGTGTCACTGTTGGCCCCATGGCACCTGCCTCAGACTCTTGCCCTATTGTCTCAGCAGGAGAACCAGATTTTACACCTTCAGCTTCAAACACTGAACCTAGCAGCCTGGCTAATTACCTAATCTCTCCTTTACCATCCCTCAGTAAACCAGTGATGTATATAATTTTAGAGGCAAGGAGTTCTAGTACTAGAAAATCTTATGCTGAAAAGTGGAAAAGATTCTGTGCCTGGAACCAGTCTCAAGGGCTGAGCACAGCAGTGCCCAATTTACCTCAGATTTTACAATACTTAACTGAGATACTTCACAAGAGCCTGTCTTTCTCCTCCATCAAAATTCACGCCTCAGCCATTTCAGCTCATTATAACACAGAACCTCCCCTCTTCACTCATCCATTGCTCAAGCAGTTCCTCAGAGGGGTCAAAAATTTATGACCACCCAGGAGAGCTCCAACTCCAGCCTGGGACCTTAACTTTGTATTGGAGAAACTCACTCTTCCTCCTTTCGAGCCAGCTGCTACTGCAGACTTAAAATTCCTTTCTTGGAAAACAGCTTTCCGTTTAGCAATCACTTCAGCAAGGAGGGTATCTGAAGTACAGGCCCTCGTGGCAGTGGAGTCTTTCATCATCTTTCATGCGGACAGGGTGTCCCTCAGGACCAATCCTTCCTTCATGCCCAAGGTGGTATCCAGTGTGGCCCTTAATCAGTCCATTCATTTGCCAACCTTCTTTCCTAATCCACAGAACAAAGGGAACGGATACTGTACTCCTTAGATGTGCACAGACAACTTGGATTCTACTTGGACAGGACTTAACCTCAAAGGAAATCTGACCAACTGCAGGTGGCATTTGCTGCAGGGGCAGAGGGGAAGGCTATTTCAAAGCAAACCATTTCCAAATGGATAGGCCATTGTATTAATTTCTGCTACAAGCACCATGGAAAAGCTATCCCACAGGGATCAGACCCCACTCAACCAGGGCTGCATCTATCTCTACAGCCTTTCTCAGAGGCGTCCCTACCAGGGACATCCTAGAAGCTGCTACCTGGAGTTCTGTACATACTTTCACCAAACATTGCCATCTGCCAATTTGCTCTATATCCAGAGCTGGCTTTGCCACTGCAGTCTTACAGGGCCTTTTAGCTGGTCCTAATGCTATCTAAATTCTTCCTCCCATCCTTAGCTTTGGGAATCTACCCAAATGTGATGACTGCAACAGTGAAACAAGAAGAACATAGTACAGTTGTGTACACTTACCATAAATTTAGATGTTCAAGTGTATTCCCTTTTGCAGTTCTGGTTACCCTCCCTCCAGACCCCTTTCTTCTTTTGGCTATACCTCTACTCTCCTTTACTATGCTCAAAAGCTTTTGGTGTATTTGCTTTTTTGTTGGAGGTATATCCTTGTATATTTATAGATTTAATTGCTACCCATTAGGGGGGCTCCTGATATCTGGGGCAAGAAAAACCGAGGTAATGACATCGGCTGCATGTTTTATACCCCTGACGACCTGACGTCACGGAAGAAGGGACAGCAACCGATGCAGGACTCAAGACTTTGGTAATCAGGCCGACTGAGGGCTACTGCAAGCAGATAACCCAAATGTGATGACTGCAACAGTGAATACACTCGGACATCTACATTTATGGTAAGTGTACACAACTGTACTTTTCATTCTGCCATTATAAATTTGGTACTGCAACATAGTAAATATGTAAGTACATCTGATTAAAATATTGCACAAATATGAACACAATTGCTGTTGTGCAAAAGTCTGTCATCACTGTAATGTTTTCTTGTGTCCTTGCTTTGTAATACACTGTATGAATGACCAGATCTTCACTACAAATGTTACTCGTGTCTTACTCATGTTTTAATTGCTATTTTGTACTTACTACGTTGCTTACTTATTCTGTTGTAATTGCTTTCTTGTACTTCTACGTCACTTCTTTATGTTACATTTTGTGCTCATATCTGAGCCTGGTTCATGGCTGAAAGGGTTGGCTGACCAGTTCACTTATGTGGTTAATAATTTGAAAATAAGGTATTTTATTCTATTGCACTATTCCAACATGTAATACTGTACACATGGAACATATAGTGGTGGAGGTAAAGACAGATGCACCCAAACCCGTGCCGTGGTACATGGCAGGACAGGGTTGAATTTTGTTGTACATTTTGCGAAGGCAGAGTAACCTTACGTTATAGCTGCAGGGAAGTAATGTGCCAGTGTTAGGCCTGCATGTTATGTTGTCTTTTTTTTTGTTTTTGTTTAGCAGAGAGTTATTACATGCAGCTGTTTGGGTAAAGGTTGAGCTCTGTGGAGATATTCTATGAATTATGCTTTATTTATTTACAATAAGTTGTATATGTTTATTTTTCTATTTGTCTATAATTTCTTCGTTAAAAGAGGTTCATAATGAAAGCTCAGGTTTACATTTGAAAGAAGTTTTCAGCAGACAGCTCATTAGATCCAGTGTGTATAGTTACTCACTGTAACAGTGCAATTTCAAAATGTTATGTAGTTGCAGAATTGCCTTTTAAATTTACTCTGGCTTGCACTTTGAAGTGAGTATTAATGCATTCTGTTACTGTGCCTTGGAAGACACTAGGTCACAAACCCTTTCTTTTTTCTTGGTTTTGTTAACCACTTTATTGCAGGTGCTTTGCGGAGTTTTGCACTTTAACTCAAAACTTTGATTGAAAAGCCTATCACCCTGCCCCTTCCTATGGGGAAAAATGAACTTTACCCTTTTTGAGCTGATTTTTGGTAGTGTAGTGTGAAGTATAGTACAGTTACCGTACTAAATATAATACCCTGTACTGACCTGAAGTTATCCTTTTATGTTAACCCAAAATTGAGTATAACACCAAATAGTCATTTTGCAGGTTTGCTTCAGTGTGTGAGGCAGTACAGTTACTGCTACTTATCACTACTGATTTTCCTTTAAAAAAGGGGATCCCCAAGCCTTTTTTGCTTGGAAAGTAAGGCACGCCTGAGAAGACTGTAAAAAAAGAGCAAAGATACTTCCAAAGTATTGCAGCTGGTGCAAGGCAAAGGTTTACACTGACAGAACAAGGTTATTCCAAGGTGTGGAAGGAAGAGATTGTTTTTGTGAGAATGGAATACTTCACAAAAAATCATTTATTTTTTTATGAGAATGGAATAATTCACAAAAAAATCATTTATGCAGCTGTTTTTGTATTATGTCATTGATATACAATTAGTCGTAGCAAATCGAATTAAGGATAGGGATTCTAATTTCCAGAATTTGAATTTGGGTGGTAGACTAAATCAGAAGCATACAGCGACCTGGGTTTAAGTAATAGGTTAAGCCTGGTACCTTATTTGAAGTAAAAAAGAAAATTGATTTAATATAGTTTGTTAAAAGCCATCTCTGAAATAATGGCTTTAAGCTTATGAAAGTATCTTATCAGCAATATCTTTGTTGTGTTAAAATTGTTTATTTTACTTGGATGCCCAGTGGCTGCAATAACTGATCTGAAGTAGTTAACTTCATTCTTTCTGCACATATGGGTATACGGATCCGATTCGGATCCGAGCCAGCAAAACTTTTCAAGCATCCGCTCCGAGCTCCTCCCTTACCTATATTACATCACTTCCTCCTGTTTAGCCCCAGATCTCATTTGCCGCTCTATGAGTCAGCATCGTGGTCTCTTGAGCTCTAAGCAAGGTGGTAAGGTTTTTTGGTCTTATTAGTGTAGTTGGGTGTGAATACCTTTCCCTTTTTCCTCCCTTCTTCGCGTTTGGTCGTCGTGTTAGTTATAAAAAAAAATGTATATATATATATATAGTGTTTGTGTAGTACTGTTTTGTAGTCTGGTTTCCCGCCTAGGCCCAGTCCCTTGTTAAGTGTGTGTGCCGTTAGGGCTTTTACTGTTCTCCACTATGGCTGAACAGCATAAGTTTCTTTTTAAGAAATGTACAGAGTGTGGTCATAAGCTCTCACCAGCCGATGGCCACACTCTGTGTGTTCTATATTTAGGGGTTGCCCATCTGTCTGCATCCTGCAACATTTGTTCAGGCTTTAATCCTAGGGCACTGAAGGATCGTCGGGCTAAGCTTGTGGCTAAAGGTCTGCTACCAGCTTCTGCCCTGGAGTCTGCCTTGGTTTCCTCCCCAGCCAGTGACTCTGTGAAGGCAGGGACTCAACCTCCCGCCAGGCCTGCTACATCGGATTTGTCCCAGAGAGGTAGGGACAGAAGAGGGAAGGAGAAGTGCCAGAAAGAGAGGGACAGGCCCAGAAAAAAGATCACCAGACAAGGAGTCTTTCTCCAGCCCCTCTTCAAAGGCACCCAGGTCTCGTTCTCCTCGGCTCCGCTCTCCCCCGTTTCTCGCCGGAGCCGATGGAGCCATCGGAGCTGAGGCACTCCCCTCAGATCCGGCCCAAACCCGAGTCGGTCGCTTCCTCCAGGTCGACTCTGAGTGTCTCCGACCTAGATATGGACAGGCTGATGAGGAGGTTCATCCAGATTCAGATGGGGGTGTTACCAGGGCCCTCTCCCATTGGAGAGGGTCCCTCTACAACCATGTTCCACCCTATTTCTCCTTCCCCGATCCGACCCGACGCTTCGGGGTTCTCTGGTCCGAGACCTTTCGGAGCTGTTGGGGCGGCGCCGATGGTTCTCGTTTCCTCGACGCCGGCCGTCACCTTGAGTTCCTCAGATCCAGGAGACTCTCTGAGCCATGGTCGGGGAGTTGGACACGAGGGTTGAGATCTTGCTCTTTCGGATCCCATCCTCTGTGCCCAGACTACCCTGCCGTCGGCTCCGATCCCTGCTTCGGATCCAGGGAGAGCCTCATCCTTATGAGCTTCGGAGGTGTGCTCTCCATCGGCATTCGGTGCAGTGGAAAGGGTTCTCTCCCAGGGGTTGAGGCCACAGCTCACCTATTCGGATCCTACCCAGACCCCTCTGATTTTGGATTCTGCTCCCATTACCCTGTCTCAGGGACAGCCCATGCCAAAGCAACCTCGGGTTGTTTCCCTCAGGGAACCCGTGGAGGCTTACCCTTACCTCAACCTGTCGGTAGAGAAACAAAAATTCCGAATGGTCACTCGTTAGACAGGGGTCCAGGGAAGTAAATAGTGTGGGAAGAAATAGCCAGGGAATTGTTATGGCTAGGCTTGTATAGGCCCTAGGGCTGATAGCCTAGTACCAACCTATGAACGAATCCTCTTCAGAGAGTCCCACTGGAGAGGAATCTCGTAAGCGCAAGTGTAAGAGGAGGCACTTGGACTCCCCTGAGTCTATTACCACTGATACGGACATGGATGAAGGAGAGGGTTCCCCCAGATCACCTACCGAGGATGTCTCGTTCAGAGATATTATGGAGATCCTCCGCCAAAGAGGAGGTTGGTCAGCCCCCATACCCTCTGCGGATGAGTCCATATTCCTGGAGGCCTTTGGTGCGGGCTCATCTACTTCCTGGGTCTCCCCTCCAGCTGACCCTTTGGTGGACCTCATCACCACTAGGGCATGGAAAGATCCTGACACCGTAGAGCCTATACCCAAAAGGCCAGACAAAATTCTTTCCCCGCCATCAGACATGCAGGCATGGTCCAAGGGAGCCCCGGTAGACTCTTTGGTGGTTGCAGCAGCCACAAAGAAGGAACTGGCACAGGAGAGTTCCTCTGTTCATCCACCAGACAAGGAGTCCAGGTCGATGGATCGTTTCAGGAAGCGCATGTACTCGTCAGTGACATTTTCTATCCATGCGCTGAATTACTTGGCACATGTCATCCGACTGCAGTGAGACCTTATATCGGAATTAACTGAGTCGCCCCCGGAGTCTCTTTCGCAGCAGGACAAGCAGTCCTTTACTGTGAAGATGACTACACTGAAATCAGTAACTAATACCTCTATGCGTCTCCTCTCTCATGCTACGGAGGGAGCCGCTAGAGCTGCTGGTACAGGCGTTGCCTTGAGGCGACACGCCTGGATCAGGCTGTGTCAATTTGTGGACCCCTTTAGGGCATCTTTCATCAACGCCCCTTTTGATGGATCATCCCTCTTTGGGAAGACTGTACGTGACACACTAACCCAGAGTGAGAAGGATGGGAAAGACTTTGTCAGTCATCGGAATCTGCTTCTCTAACCCCCAGAGGTCCGATTCCAGGAACCAAAAGGGGCAAAAGAAGATGTGGTTCCGGAAATCACAGTTTTTTTAGTGACACTCAGGAATATTCATCCCCCAGAGGCAGAGGGGGCCAAGACCGATGCCGTCCCAGAGGCAGAGGGGGTCCCAGAAACTTCGGGTCTAGGGAACCTTTTTCCAACAGACCTGCACAGCAACCCTGAGGGGTTGCCCGGCTGCTCTACACTGGAGGCAGTCTGGGGAAGATTTTCCTTACATCCAGCGGCATGGGAGTCCATTACTGCAGACCGCTGGGTGTTAAACATCATATCCAGAGGATATTCTATCCCCTTCATTTCATATCCCATAACTCCAACACGCCTTCCAGATGTTCCACCCACTCACAGGGAGGCTGCAGCATTAGAGGTTTCGAAGCTGATACAAAAACGAGCCATCGAGCCGGTCCCCCCAGATCAATCCAGATCAGGCATCTACTCCAGGTTCTTTTTAGTGACAAAGAAGACGGGGGACCTCAGGCCCATTCTGGACCTATCTGTCCTCAACCTGTCGGTAGAGAAACAAAAATTCCGAATGGTCACTCTACAGTCCATTCTACCGTTTCTGAGAGAATGGGACTTGATTTGCTCGTTAGACCTCCAGGACGCTTACTATCACATCAAGGTCCACAGGAGCTCCAGGAGGTTTCTGCTGTTCCAGCTAGGGGCCAGTCACTTTCAATTCAGAGCCCTACCCTTCAGTCTCACCACAGCCCTCAGGGTGTTCACCAAGGTTATGGCGGTCATAGTGGCTCACCTGAGACTTCAGGGCATTCAGGTATTCCCCTACCTAGACGACTGGCTCTTCGCTGCATCCACCAAACGTCTCTTGTGTCAGGCCCTACACTGCTTCCTCAGTCTGGCTCACAAGTTAGGCATCACGATCAACCTCAAAAAGTCCCACCTGACTCCGGTTCAGATCATAGACTTCATCGGGGCATGGTTGGATACGATTCAGTCAAAGATTTTTCTCACCCCGGAAAGGATAGAAAATCTCAGACTCTATGTATCAGCGATCTTGGATCACTCTGTAGTCACAGCAGCCGATGTTCTCCGGGCCCTGGTTTTGATGGTAGCCTCATTCTCTATCCTCCCTCTTGCACATCTTCACATGAGAGTCCTTCAGTGGAATCTAGCAGTTCAATGGTCCTGGCTAGACCTCCCGATGAGTTTCCACATCCGAATCAACCAGACATGCAGAAGATCACTCCAGTGGTGGCTTCAATCAGTGGACATTTTTGCTGGGCGCAGCTTTTTAGCCCCTCTGGCTCAAGCCACGGTGACCACAAATGCCTCCCAGCTCGGGTGGGGGTGGGCACTTCCTGGGAAGAACGGACCAAGGCAACGTGGTCCCTTCCAGAGACCAAGCTACACATCAATGTCCTGGAGATGAGGGCAGTGCTTTTAGCATTGAGAGCCTTCCACCCTGTCCTACCTCCGGGGATGGTAGCCATTCAATCAGACAACATGTCTGTAGTCTTGTATATAAACAAACTGGGAGGGACCCAATCCTATCCCCCTCGTCGCGAGGTCATGAGGGTTTGGGAGTGGGCCATATCCACCAGCCAGTTTCTCATAGCAACGTATATCCCGGGACGCTCCAACATTCTAGCGGACAGTCTCAGCAGGGCAATCCTTCTGCCTTACGAGTGGTCTCTGAAACAATCAGTGGCGGAGAAAATCTTCCTTGTTTGGGGTCAACCTTGCTGCAATCTCTTCGCATCTCCTTCCAACATGAAGTGCAGCAACTTCTTCGCTCTGATCCCCCCTCCGGGATAACCATAACATTCCATCTGAGTAGTTAGACTTCATTCTTGTGCACCTTCCCTCCTTCCATCCCCCTCACTCTTCAGGTTGTCCTGTTTAGGATTGTGGTTATGTTGCCATTTAGTGACAGCAAACTCGATCTGGGGCTAGATGGGAGGAAGTGATGTAATATAGGTAAGGGAGGAGCTTGGAGCTCGGAACTGATGCTTGAAAAGTTTTGCTGGCTCGGATCCATATACCTATATGTGCAGAAGAATGAAATCTAACTACTCAGATGGAACGTTATGGTAAGTACATAACTTCTATTTTTTAACATAGGGCCCTGATGACCCAGTTAGTCTTAGGTTGGTAGCAACGATTGGAAGGGAGCATAGGGAACTTCCTTATACTTTGCACATTTGTCCATGACAGTGAATTTATAAGTGGGCTTCCCCTTTTACTCCACAGCTAAGAAAGTGTTGGCATAAACATGAGTGAAAGAGACAGAATGATGACCAAACGTTTTTTTATCAGGCGCGTAAAAGATTTGCTTTTGAGTTTAACTTGAGCAGGAGTGCATTACAGAACCATACATCTGATGTCATTTTCATTCATTCCTCAACTGATGGATCTCTGATCGAATTCAGCCGCTTTTACCGGTCTCACCAATCCAGCTCTCAAGCTCTCCCCTTTACCCATAAGGCCCCGCTCTTCTGGTTTACCTCAGATCTCATTTGCCACTACCTCATTCGGATGTAGATTTCTGCTGTTAAGCAGTTGGAGGATTAGAGATTCTTGTATCATTTTTTGGTGAAAACGTTTTATAGCAAGTTGATTTCTCCTCCTTCCTTCTAGCCCATTTTCATATTTACATAGACTTTGTCTGTTCTCTTCATAATCTTTTCTTCCTTTCCTGTCCTAGGACTTTCTACTCATTTAGGGTATTCCTTTGTACCATTGCTGGTGTCTGGTGCTATATCTACCAAAAAAAAAAAAAGTATATGTCTGTGCTACGTATTACAAGTTTTATGTTCTTCTTCATTAGAAGTAGTTTTATTCTGCAATGGGTGACAAACCTACTGGTTTTAAAATGTACACCACCTTGAGGCCATCAAATCCCTAACTTGGATGCCCACAAAGAGTGTATATGTTAGTTGGGAACTGCTCATTATGACATGGATTGCTGTGTTTGTTCAGGGTTCAATTCCCAAGCCTTAAGTGACAGGAGAAATAAGCTTGTTTTAAAAGGTTTGCTCCCTTCTTCTGCTATAGCTGTATCAGCTGGGGTTCAAACCTCCTCTGGTAAAGCAGATAGAGGAAAGCCTGATTCGACGCCTGAAGAAAAGGAATCCGGGAAATGGATCCCTGATTGTTGTCCATGTTCATCTCTGACATCAGAGCCACTGGCTAAAGTGTCAAAAACTTCAGAGCCAACATATTTATCAGATCTGACTGCATCTAAACCATGATCTCCTCGGATCTGATCCCCCCTTTTAACACTGGATCTGATTTCTCCTTGGCTTCATTCACCCTTTCTACTGAAGACTCCTAAAAGATCTCCTAGGCCACCATCTACTACTTCATCCCTTAGGTCTTCCAGGAGTTTATGGGAAGCAGAAGTGAATAGGAAGATGAGAAAGTTTTTCAGGGCTCGGATTCAGAAAGGGATTAATGTGAAAGTGTTCAATCTCGCCGTTTGTTCTTGCACATGGGTTCGGAGCCGATCCTCGGCTCCGAGTCGGCCGCATCACAAAGCTGTGCATCTTAGAGAAGCTCGAGACCAGACTATATCCCATGATCCTCCCTGCTATCCCTCAGATCTAGTTTGCCGCTGCAACATATCGGTCGAGGAGAACTCGGGCCAGAGAGAGAATTTATATTTATCGTTCAGATAAGAGTTTTTCTTGTCTAAATTTATCATTGTCCTTTCAGATAGTATAGTATATAGCGTGTGTGTGTTTTGAAAGTTATTCCCTTTGAATATATATAGATTTTTATATATATATTGGGCTGCGGCCTACTTGTTCCTGTCAGGGCTCTGACAGTGTTCTTTCTACCAGTAGTTAGTTGGCATAGTGTGTTGTATATAGTGTTACTGTTAATATTTCCCCTTTTATTAACCCTTTTAGATAGATATATAACTTTCCAATTGTTTATCTATAATATTGTTATTGTAACTATTATAAGATTGTTGACTTGGATTTGTGTTTACCATGTCAGAGAAAGTCAAATCCGGATTTAAAAGATGTCAGTGTGGACAAAAAATGTCCATCACTGTCAATCACGCTTCCTGCGTCTACTGCCTTGGCCCTCTCCACTTGCAGGAGGACTGCTCCATCTGTCATTCCTTTAGTGGGAGGGTCATGACAGAGAGGTGCAGGAAGCTGACTGACAGGGGCTTACTTAAGCCTGACTTCCAGGAGGCTTTGGAGAAGGCCGACCAGGCTTCTAAGTCTTCAAAGGGGTCAAAGACGTCGAAGGTGTCGGAGCCCATGTCATCGGCTCCGAGCACTTCTTCCAAGATTCATTCGCCGGTTCCACAGACCTTGGGGCCGAGCATCGAACGTTTACCTTTGATTGAGCCCCAGGTCTTGGAACTGGTGTCGGTGCTACCTCCACCGTCGATTCTTTGATCGGTGCCGTCTTCGGCCCCTTCGACCCGATCTTCCAAACCATTATCTGATACCGACGTGGATCGTGTTGTACAGAAACTAATGGAAAACACGGCTCTGTCCAAGCTGATTGCGGTTTCGTCCCAATTGGTGTTGAAACTGGAAGGCCTCCCTGTGTCTCCAACAGATCCTCCTTCGAGACTCATTCAGTCTTCGGAGCCGGGAGAAGAGGAACCGATGATAGTGGAGCCCTCGGCGCCGAAACTGTCCGTTGTGTGATCGGCACCATTGACCTTGACTCCTTCGGAGCCCGTCGGGGAGTCGTGGAGCCGACGATCTGTCCTTGGTTCCGGGACAGAGAGTCGTACCGACTTTTCGGTTCCGACTCTCCCTCTCGGGGCCTCGGCGCAGATAGGTTCGGCTCCGTCCTCTGGGTCGGAGCCCACTGTTCCGAGGAGGCTTCCGCGTTCTTCTGAACCGGAGGAGTCCTCGGCCCGGGGCTCGGGGGGCTTTCGATCTTATGAGGAAGGTATTGTCTGAACAGACAACTACTTCATCGGAGGCATCTTCTCCTTCCCCCAAAGGGCCGCTTTCTGTTTCTGCCCCCGCGATCCACTCCAAGCGTAGAGTTCCATTGCCTCAGCCAGCCCCAGAGGGTGTTCCCTGTTCCTCGGAGGCTTCACCAGAAGCCCCCTCTGATGAAGCACCGAGGAAAAGATTGTGCAAGAGGAGGCACATTGATTCCCCACAGGAATCTCTAACGTCTGACACCGATTTGGATGAGATAGATGGGTCCCCACGATCCCCCTCTGAGGATGTATCATTTGCAGACATCCTGGAGATCTTGAGACAAAAGGGTGATTGGCAGTCCCTGGCCCCCACTGAGGATGAGTCGGTGTTGCTGAAGGCTTGTGGGGCTCAACCTTCTACCTCCTGGGTGACTCCGCCCTTCGATGAATTGATGGACTTAATTGCTCGAAGGGCGTGGGAAGCACCAGACACAGTGGAACCGGTACCTCGTAGGCCGAACAAGTTTGTCACTGCCCCCCAAGATAAGGCTTATCCGGTCGATGCTATGGTGGTAGCGGCAGCCACGAAAAAGGAAATGTCTGAGTCATCTTCTTCTGTTCATCCTCCTAATAAGGATTCTAGGACTATGGACAGATATGGGAAGCACGTTTTCAGTTCAGCGACGTTTTCCATGCGTTCGCTAAACTACTTGACACATTTTACACGACTTCAGAGGGATCTCATTAAGGAACTGGGAGATACCCTCCAGGGTAACACAGATGCTGCTGTCTCGGATAAGGTGACAGCACAACTTAACACCCGTACTACAATAGCAAACTCATCCATGAGGCTCATCTCGTATGCGGCCGAAGGATCGAGTAGAGCTGCAGCTTCAGCGATTGCTCTCCGTAGGCAATCCTGGATGCGGCTGTGCTCCTTTGCGGAAGCCTTCAAGTCTTCCTTTACTAATGCCCCCTTTGATGGTGCTACTCTCTTTGGGCCCAAAGTAAAGGAGACTCACACTCGGTGTGAGCAAGAAGGGAAGACCCTGTCTGCTGTTGGGGTCTGTTTTTCCGCTCCATCTAGACCGTACCCCAAAGGGCAAAGGGGCGGAGAAATGTGGTTCTGTAAGACTCCGGGATCTTTCCAAGCCACACAGGGTGATGCCCCCTCCGGAGGCGGGGGGGTGGAAGACGCCGCCCCGGTGGCAGAGGGGGTCCACAAAATCAGGGCGACAGGGATACCGTCCCTGGGAAGTCCTTCCAGCACTCCTGAATGGAGGCCCGACTGTCCTGCTCTGGAGACAGTCGGGGGTCGCTTGGCTTTATACCCACAGGCCTGGCTAAATCTTACCTCGGATTCTTGGGTAAAAAGCATAGTTACCAGAGGATACACAATTCCCTTTATGTCTACCCCACCCCAACAAAAGAGATTTCCAGATGTGCCACCCCATCTGCGAGATCCAGCAGCCGTAGAAATTACAAAGCTGCTCAAAAAAAGTCATCCAGCCAGTCCCGGCGGACCAAAGAGGATCCGGAACTTACTCAAGGTTCTTTTTAATTCCAAAAAAGACAGGGGACTGGAGACCGATCTTGGATCTCAGCCAACTCAACACCTTCGTGAGGAAGGAAAAGTTCCGGATGGTCACGCTACAGTCGATCCTTCCCTTCTTACAGAAGGAAGATTGGATGTGCTCTGTAGATCTCGAGGACACGTACTACCATATCAAAATGGCCAGGCCGTCCAGAGATTACCTGCGCTTCTGGCTGGGAGCCAGTCATTTTCAGTTTCGAGCGCTGCCCTTTGGTCTCACCTTAGCCCCCAGGGTGTTCACCAAATGCATGGCAGTAGTGGCATCTCAATTGAGACGGCAAGGATTCCGAGTGTTTCCGTATCTAGATGACTGGCTCCTTACCGCCACCACCGAGCATCGTCTTGTACAGGCCAGGGACTACACAGTCGACATTTGTTCCCATTTAGGGATCTCAATCAGTTTCGAAAAATCTGCCGTATCGCCCTCACAACATCTCATTTATCGGGACAGATTTGGATACAAGGTTAACTCTGATAAAGCTTCCTCTAGTAAGAGCCTCAGCCCTCAGAGAACAGGTTGCGCTTCTTCTTCAGAACAGAAAAGCCCTGGCCACGCTAGTGTTAAAGGTTCTAGGCATGATGGCGGCTTCTCTAATTGCAGTTCCTATGGGCAGAATGCACATGAGGGTCCTCCAATGGCTGCTGTTCGCGCAATGGTCGTTCCAGCAACTACCCTTATTACACAAAATATTGATAACAGACTCTTGCAAACGGGATCTTCTATGGTGGGTGGACAGTCTGGATCTCACAATGGGTCGCCCATTTGTCCTACCCAACCCTACAGCCACAATAACCACGGACGCTTCTCTGATAGGGTGGGGGGGACTTTTCAGGGAAGAACAGTCCAAGGAGAATGGTCCAATCTGGAGTACAACCTGCACATCAATGTTCTGGAGTTGAGAGCGGTGTTTCTAGCGTTGCAACACTTCCACGCATTCTTACCTCTGGGAACAATAGCAGTTCAGACGGACAACATGTCTGTGGTCTGGTACATAAACAAACAAGGGGGAACCAGGTCTTACCCATTATGCAGAGAGGCCCTGAGAATTTGGCGATGGGCGGAGTCCACGGGTCGCTTTCTAGTGGCAACGCACATCCCGGGGTCATCCAATGTCATTGCGGACAGGTTGAGCAAGAGCCATCCTGTTACCTCACGAGTGGCCCCTCAAACCACAAGTGGCAGAAAAGATTTTCCGCAGATGGGGCCAGCCTTGCTGCGATCTATTTGCATCCCCATTGAATGCCAAATGCAGAAGCTATTTTGCCCTGCTTCCCCCTCTGGGGGGTGTCCCCAGGGACGCACTGGTGCACGACTGGCCCCTGGGTCTCCTATATGCATTTCCTCCTGCCCCGTTGATACCCAAATTTCTACAGAAAGCCAGGAATCTGGAAAGGACGATAATCCTCATAGTGCCATTCTGGCCTCGGCAGATATGGTTCCCCTTTCTTCGAGCCCATCAGATGGAGGAACCTTGGATTCTGGACCCAGTGCCAGATCTATTGACTCATTCGCCGGGAGTTCCTCATCCATCCCTTCAATCCCTCAAACTGACAGCTTGGCTGCTCCGCTTCCCTGCTTAGCCAGGTCGGATCCTTTCTCTCCTGCAGTACAACACGTTGTGGTCGCCTCTCATAAAGCTTCCACCAGAAAACTTTACAGGAGCAAATGGAAACGTTTTGTATGTTGGGCGTCAGGTCAACATATAGATCCCTTGGTAGCCCCGCTACACAAAGTTTTGGAATTTTTATCCTTACTCTTTCACAAAGGGGCCTCTACTTCCACTATAAGAGTACAGCTGCCGGCCATATCTAACTTCCATGTTGGTGAAGGAGGCTCTTCTATTATGTCTCACAGGCTTTGCAAGGCTTTTATGAAGGGAACTTTCCACCTTCGTCCACCCATCCGGGAGCCAGTTTTCCCATGGAATTTGAACTTGTTGTCACAACTGATGTTACCACCCTTCGAACCAGCTTCATCCTGTCTCCTAAAGTTCTTGTCGTGGAAGACACTATTTCTTATTGCTGTCACTTCAGCTCGAAGAATCTCAGAGCTGCAAGCATTATCAGTCAGGCCACCGTACTTGATTTTCCACCTGGACAGAGTTTTCTTGCGCACAAACCCATCATTCCTCCCCAAGGTGTGTTCTGTGTTAAATATTAACCAATCCATAGAACTTCCTACGTTTTTCAAGAATCATTCAAACAAATTGGAATATATGCTGCACAAATTGGATGTACATAGGCAGCTGAGATTTTACCTAGACAGGACTAAAGATCACAGGAAATCAGATCAGCTGTTCATTTCATTTACAGACAAACAGGAAGGGCATGGCAGTCACGAAATGTACCTTGTCTAAATGGCTTTCCGATTATATAGACTTTGTGTATTCTGTTTCGAATCAGCTACTGCCTTTCAAGCCTAAGGCTCATTCTACTAGGGCAGTTTCTACTTAGCTCTTGCAGCTCGCTTACCATTGGATACGATTTGTGCAGCAGCAACGTGGGCAAGACCTCATACCTTTATCACTCATTACAAGGTGGACAGGGCCTCTAAGGACAGGACATCCTTTGGTTCCACTGTGCTCAGGGACGTTCTTCCATGAGTCACCCAGGATAACGGAGCTAGGGACGCTACCCGTGTGTAAGAACAAACGGCGAGATTGAACACTTTCACATAAAGAAGTTATGTACTTACCATAACGTTCCATGTGAAGTGTTCATCTCGCCTTTGTTCTTACATCCCCTCCCTCCTCCCCCCACCACGTTATGGAAGAACTGGTAAGACTAGAGTCTGGTCGGGATCCTTTTCCTCTTCTGGGTTAATTGATCCGTGTCCTTCGTAGGATGTGGTACACCACCCATATGACATTATGTGTTATAGTTCTATGGTGTTCATTGTTAGACGTGTGAGTGTGAATGTCTTGGAGCAGTTGATGGCGGACGGTCTGGTTTCTTGCAAACTAGATCTGAGGGATAGCAGGGAGGATCATGGGATATAGTCTGGTTTCGAGCTTCTCTAAGATGCAGAGCTTTGTGATGCGGCCGACTCGGAGCTGAGGATCGGCTCCGAACCCGTGTGTAAGAACAAAGGCGAGATGAACACTTCACATGGAACGTTATGGTAAGTACATAACTTCTTTTTATCTCTGTCTCCCATCGGACCTGTGAGCCTGCCCTAATGCCAACATCATATTGCTTCTCCTTCTCTGATCCAAATTTGGAGTCCTTTGATCCAAGATCTTCCCAAGATGTCCTCATCGAATCTGAGAACCTCTCGTTTTTCTACTCAAGCAGATGTTCTTCGTGTTTCACTGTTGCAGTCATCACATTTGGGTTATCCCTGCCAGGGTAGCCCTCAGCCAGCCAGAATACCAGAGACTTAGTATTTCTGTGTCAGTTGCTGTTGCTTGAGGACTGACATCAGGTCATCAGTGGTATAAATTAAGGCAGCCGAATCCATTACATCAGTCTTTCTTGCTGTGGAGTCTGAACCAGAAGCAGTTTGCACGAGTGCCAGTCAGCTGCTACCTGAGTTTTCATTTCTGAATTGAAGTTGAAGTCTTCTAAAGCTAGGTACCCTGTTGGGGATCCTTTTTTCTTGCACTAACGATGTCAAAAGTTAATTGTCTCATCTGTGGAAAGCAAGTAGCACACAGAGACTTCCACTCGTACTGCGTCACTTGTCTAGGCCCAGACCACGACGTCCCCCATTGTCGCTTCTGTGCTTTGTTCAACGCCAGAACTATTCATCATTGGGCCCTTGTTGTAGCCAGATATTTTTGTTTACAATCCTCGAATTCCATTATGGCTTCGGTAAGCTATCCGACAGCAGATCTTCTGAAAAAATGTAAAGAGACAGACCGCACAGGTCCAAACCTGCCGATGACTCTTCCTTTAAGCTAGTCATCAGTCCTCCGGTACTCAGTGAGGCGCTTTCACAACCCCTGTTGCCCACTTCAGTTGATTCCCAGGCCACTACCGAGACCCTTTCGGAGTCTGGTATGCTGCAAACCTCATCTTCGTCTAAGAATCCTGCAGTCGTCTCTACCTTGGATGGGTCTGGAGCCACTGAGCAGGCACTGGATTCCGAGGAAGTCCTTTGCACCGCCGAATCTCGACACAGACTGATGTCTTCTTTCGCGACTACCATTCTTTCGAAAACAACCGAATTCCTTAGGCCCATGGTTCGAATCACACCCAAGAAACCGACTACCCACTCTCAGGTGCCTGCTTCCTTGCGTCAATCTCAAATGCTTAAAATGGTGGAAGACCTTATCATGCTGATCAGGGGAAGCCAAGCTACCCCCTCAAAATGGAAAAGAGATCTGTCCCGAGTAGTTTTGTCTGAACAAGAGTCAGATGAATCTGTTGCATCTGACTATGAAGACATGCCAACCCCTCTCCAGTTGTGAGGATTCTGATGCAGAGGAATCCATTCCTTCAGCCTCCCCCCCAGAGGATTTTTCCTTTGGGAAAACTCTGAATAATTTATGGAAGCATTTCCACTGCTAGAGTCAGGACTACCGTCAGTCTAAAAAGAGACTTCCACAACATAGACCCTTGGCCATCCCCCCAGTCCTGGATGTGGTGGATGATGTTTTCCTTGAATCCAGTTTGACTCCTGATGCCCTACCTCCTGCTCCCAGAAAACCAGACAGGTACTACAGAGTCCCTGACTCACACAAATATCTTTTTAATAATCCAGCAGCTGACCCTGAGATAATTTCTCACGGGCCAAAAGGGATTAAAGCAACCTCTGCTAAAACTCCCACCCCCTCAGACAAGGATTTCCGAGCATTGGACAGATGGGGTAAAAAAAGTATACACCTCAGCTACTCTTGCTATCAGGGCACCAACTTGTCCGATGTTCTTCGTGTTTCACTGTTGCAGTCATTACATTTGGGTAATCTGCTGGCAGGGTGCCCTCAGTCGGCCTGAATAACAAAGTCTTGGGTCCTGCGTCGGTTGCTGTCTCCTCTTCCATGATGTCAGATCGTCAGGGGTATAAAACATGCAGCTGACACAATTTTAATCCGTCTTTCTTGCCGCGCGGTGCCCAAAGCAGAAGCAGTTCGCAAGTGCCGATCGGCCAACTCCTGAAATTTTCGTTTTTGAGTTTCAGAACCGAAGTCTTCAAACTAAAGCTAAGTACCCCGTTGGGGAAACTTTTTTCTTGCTCCTTACCGATGTCAGTAAAAGTTAATTGCATTACTTGTGGGAAGCAAATACCTCATAAGGATTTTCATTTGTACTGTATTCCTTGCCTAGGCCCTGATCACAACGTGCCTTGCTGTCAGTTTTGTGCTAAATTTAACCAACGCACTATTAAACGACGGTATATTTTTGCTTCTAAATATTTTGGGTCAAGATTTAATTACCCTGAAATGTCGTCGGTTAGCAATCCGACTACCGGAGTTCACAAAAAAAACGCAAGGAAAAAGGCAGGGACAGACCGTCGAGGTCCAAAACCGATGACGAAGCTTCTCCTAAGCCAGTCGCCAGTTCGCCGGTACTCAGTGAGGTGCTTTCGCAGCCCCTGATACCCACTACTTTTGAGTCACAGGCCTCTACCGAGACCCATTCGGAGTCCAGTATGCCGCGAGATTCGCAAAGTATTGAACCCGCGGATGTTCCTCCCTTAGATGGGTCCGGAGCCACTGAGCAGGCACCGGCTTCTGAGGGTGTTTTCAGGCCTCATCATTTTTACATTGAACAGACACCAGTAACAAAACCAAGGTCAAAAACCACTTCTGTGTCTAAAAAACCAACGCATGAGCCACGTGCTCAGGCCCCTATGCCTAAAAAACAGGTGATCAAAATGGTTGAGGATTTAATTACCTTGATCAGCGGTTCCCACCCCGCTAAGAGGCCTAGGCAAGGCACTAATTATGAATCTTCAGATCAGGTTTCCATTTCTTCTGATTCCTGTTCTGATCAGGAATTTTCTATTCCACCCTATGAGGATTCTGATGCAGAGGAATATATCCCATCTGAATCTCCTCCTGAGGATTACTCTTAGGGAGAGACATTGCATACTTTAAAGGAACATTTTCACTAGGAGAATCAGGACTTCTCTGAATCAAAAAAGAGGCTTAGGGATTTCCTTCTTCCTCAACGTAGGCATTTGGCAATACCTCCTGTATTAGACATTGTTGATGATGTGTTCTCGGAATCAAGCATGGCTCCTGATTCCCTGCCTCCAGCTCCTAGTAAGCCAGACCGATATTACAGGGTTCCTGACTCCCACAAATTTATTTTAAAAAATCCAGCTGCTGATCCTGAGACTATTTGTCAGGGTCCCAAGGGTGTTAAAGCTTCTACAGCCAAAAATCCTACCCCTTCTGATAGAGATTCCAGGGCGCTGGATAGATGGGGTAAGAAGGTTTATACATCTGCAGCCTTGGCAATCAGGTCTTTAAACTGCCAGTTTCATATGCTTAAATATCAACAACATGTTTCGGGCTTACTGAAACAGAAAATGATGTTGATTACTGATTGTGTGGAAAATTGAGTTACAGGATTTATTGTATTCAGCAGAACAGGTTGGAAAGCATACTTTGCAATGTGGTTTTGATTCCTTGGAGGCCTCTTGTAGGGCCGCCGTTACTGGATCTGTGATTAGAAGGCATGCCTGGCTTAAGGAGCAAAATCTGCCTGATCATGTTAAAGCTAAATTGTTGGATGCCCCTTTACAGCATGATACTCTGTTTGGTAATAAGGCAGAAGAGGTTTTAAAAAAAATGGAAGACAAAGCTAAATCTATGCAAACTGTAAAAGATTTCTTGCAAGTGCAGCCACTCAGGTTCAGTAGGCACTGGCCTACTAAAAATTGGTCCTTTCCTGTGTCCAACAGAGCCACTCAGGGCAAACCCAGGCGCTCAAAAGATCCAGATATCAATCACAGGGTTCTTACAGATCAAAGCAATGGGGTGCCTCCACCTCCAAATCTGGAGGAAACAAAGCACAACCCTACAGTAAGCAGTCTCAATGACTTTCCTCTACCATCTCCAAGCACTTATCTTTTGGCAGCCCCCTTGGGGGCAAAATTAGCACTTCATGCTCAAAATTGGCAATTACCCAGGACAAGTGGGTATTAAACATAGTATCCCAGGGGTACAGATTTCATTTCCATACTTTGCCAATTCCAAACGGATGGCCGGATCTGCCACAAAACCACTGGGCAGAGGCCCAGAAACAAGTCATGTCCCTCATGGGTATGGGGGCTATTCAACCAGTACCAGAAAAGGAAAAAGGACAAGGATTTTATTCAAGACTTTTCCTGGTACCCAGAAAAGACAATTCATGGCATCCAGTACTGGACTTATCGATTCTGAACACATTCCTGGACATTCCAAAATTCAAAATGCTGACTTTACAACAGCTACTGCCTATGCCAGGCAAGAATGCTTGGTTAGTAACTCTAGACTTAAGAGGCATAACTGCATATCCCAATAAGGGAATCATGCAGAAGATACCTCCACTTCAAAGCAGGTTTTTTGCATTACCAATTCTCTGCACTGCCCTTTGGCTTATCTACTGCGCCCAGGGTCTTTACAAAGTGCCTGGCACCAGTAATTGCATTCTGCAGACAAAGAAACATTCAAATGTATCCTTATCTGGACGATTGTCTCATTCAAGCAGAGGACAAGGACACCCTTCTTCAACATCTGGCGTTTGTAAAAAGGCTTCTAGCATGCCTAGGGTACACCATAAACGAAAAGAAATCACAACTGGTACCCTCTCAAATAATTACATTCCTGGGTGCAAGCTTGAATACAACTGCCCAGATGGCTTATCCCACACCAGACAAACAAAGGCAATTGACAACATACTTCAAACAAATGGCAACAAAAACCCAGTTATCTGCAAGACAAATTCTGCAGGCTTTGGGGTTCATGTCATCCTGCATTCTACTAATTCCATATGCGAGACTGCATATGAGGAAACTTCAGTGGTACCTAAAAAGTTTATGGAGTCAACATTGTCACAGTCTGGAAACAATGATTCCTCTCATTCCCTGCCTACAACAAGAGTTTCTTTGGTGGGCAGAGTCATGTCACCAAAACAAGGGACGGTCATTCACTCTACCCCCTGCCACCCAAACCCTAACTACAGACGCATCAGACTATGCTTGGGGGGGCCCACCTGGCAGGGAGATGCATTCAGGGCAAATGGAGCCCAAACCAAATGCATCTACATATCAACCAGAAAGAAATGCTAGCTGTTCAGAATGCTCTGACAGCCTTCAAGGACTTACTTCATCCAGGACAACTACTGATATAGACGGACAACACCACAATTATGTGGTACATAAACAAGCAGGGGGGTACACATTCCTACCCCCTTTGCAGACTAGCCATGGCCTTGTGGAACACAGCCTTGACTGAACAAATACATCTTCAAGCTCAATTCCTGTCAGGAAAGCAAAATACTCTGGCAGACGACCTAAGCAGAAATCTAATTGACCCGCACAAATGGAAACTGGATCCACAAACCTTCAGCATGTTAACACAGAAATGGGGGAGCCCAGACATAGATCTGTTTGCCTCTCCCCAAAACTACCAGTTGGACAAATTCTGCCCAAGGACTCATCACAAAAATGCATGGAAAGTGGATGCTCTATCCTTCAGCTGGAAAAACCTGCCGGTCTATGCCTTTCCCCCTCTGCCTGTACTCTCCAAGGTCTTACTAAAAGTCAGACAGGAAAAGCCAAAAATGATCCTAATTGCTCCAGACTGGCCTTGCCAGCACTGGTACCCGCTTCTAAGGAATATGTCACACCTTCTTACGTGGTACTTGCCTCAAACACCTCACCTACTGTCTCAGCAGAACTATCACATTTTGTGCACACAGCTCCAAACTCTGAATCTTGCAGCATGGCTAATCAACTAATTATTCAAATTACATCTCTCAGTAAACATGTGATAGATGTCATTTTGGAAGCCAGAAGGCGTAGTACTAGAAAATCTTATGCTGATAAAAAGAAGAGATTCTGTGCTTGGAACCAAGCACAAGGAATAGACAGAGCAAAGCCCAATATTCCTCAGATTTTACAATACTTAGCTTGACAAGGGCCTATTGTTTTCTTCAATAAAAATCCATGCTTCTGCCATCTTGGCTCATTACAACACAGAGCCTCCCCTCTTTTCTCATCCACTGCTTAAACAGCATCTCAGAGGGGCCAAAAATTTAAGGCCTCCCAGGAGAGCAGCAACTCCTGCATGGGACCTCAATTTTGTGCTGGAAAAACTCATCCTGCCTCCTTTTGAACCAGCAGCTACTGCGGATTTAAAATTTCTATCTTGGAAGACGGCTTTTATTTTGGCAGTCACTTCAGCAAGAAGGGTTTCAGAACTACAGGCTCTCATGGTAGTGGTGCCTTTCATTATTTTTTACCCGGACAGGGTGGCCCTCAGGACGAATCCTTCTTTTATGCCTAGGGTGGTATACAGTGTGGCTCTTAACCAGACCATTCACCTGCCAACTTTTTATCCAAATCCGCAGAACAAGGGGGAGTGGATTCTGCATTCATTGGATCTACACAGACAGCTAAGATTCTACTTAAACAGGACCAAATCTCTAAGAAAGTCTGAGAAACTAGTGGTAGCATTTGCTGCAGGATTAGAGGGGAAGGCTATATCAAAGCAGACAGTTTCTAAATGGATAAGCCACTACATTCGTTTCTGCTATTTGCACCATGGTAAACCTGTGCCCAAGGGGATCAGATCACATTCCACCATGGCTGCTTCTACTTCAGCAGCTTTTCTCAGAGGGGTTCCAACCAAAGACATTCTAGAAGCTGCTACTTGGAGCTCTGTTCATACCTTCACAAATTATTATCATTTACCTCTCTTCTCTAAATCCAGGGCAGGCTTTGCCACTGCAGTCCTGAAGGACCTTATAGCCGCTCCTAATGCTGTTTAGTTCCATCCTCCCATCCATAGCTTTGGGATTCTACCCAAATGTAATGACTGCAACAGTGAAACATGAAGAACATAGTACAGTTGTGTACACTTACCATAAATGTAGATGTTCGAGTGTATTCACTGTTGCAGTCTGGGTTACCCACCTACCATCCCCCATTCTATACCTTTTCTTTCCTTCACTATACTCAAAAGCCTTTGTGGTGTATTTGCTTTTAGTTGAAGGTAAAGTTTATGTTTCTAAAAGTGCATTTATATATTTACAGTTTATTTATATATATTTTTGCTCCCCATTTGGGGGCACCTGACATCTGCGGCAAGAAAAACTGATTAAAATGGCATCGGCTGCATGTTTTATACCCCTGACGACCTGATGTCATGGTAGAGGAGACAGCAACTGACGCAGGACCCAAGACTTTGTTATTCAGGCCGAGTGAGGGCAACCTGCCAGCAGATTACCCAAATGTAATGACTGCAACAGTGAATGCACTCGAACATCTACGTTTATGGTAAGTGTACACAACAATGGTTTCCATATGCTTAAATATCAGCAGCATACCTTGGAACTCCTTAAACAAAAATGTCTTCCTTTCCGGCTTGGGCAGAATCTAAAGATTTACAACACTTAATGCATTCTGCAAGTCAAGTAACTAAGCACTCTTTGCACTGTGGTTTTGATGCCTTAGAAGCTTCTTGCAGGACAGCAGTCACTGGATATGTTATTAGAAGATGTGCATTGCTTAAGGAACAACCCCTGCCAAACCATGTCAAATCTAAATTGTTGGGTTACCCCTTGCACAAAGATAGCTTATTTGGCACTAAGGCAGAAGGAGTCTTAAAAAAAGATGGAAGAAAAAGCAAAATCTATGCAAACAGTTAAATATTTCTTAAAGGTCCAGCCCCTAGGTTGAGCAGGCATTGCCCCTCCACGCACTGGTCCTTTCCTGCTCTGAGTAAACAGGCCCAACCTAGGCCCCATGGAGACAGACCCCCCCCCCCCCCCCCCAGATAGCAGCCACAGGGAATGCAGAGATCTAAGCAATGGGACTACCTCTACTTCAAAACCAGGGAGTTCTAAGCCACCCCCTTATGGTAAGAACTCACAGTGACTCACCTTCTCCTGACCTCCCCTCTGCCCACCTTCACTTACCCCTAGGAGGAAAACTCTCCTTTCACTCAAGCATCTGGACCACCATTACCAAGGACCAACGGGTTCTGAACATTGTGTCTCAGGGATACAAATTCTCCTTCCACACCCTTCCAATCCCAAAAGGGTTCCCAGATCTACCACCAAATCAGTGGGCAGAGGCTCAAAAGCAAATCCATTCCCTGCTCTCTCTGAGGGCAGTAGAGCATGTTCCTGCAGAACAGATAGGCCAAGACTTCTACTCCAGACTTTTTCTGGTGCCCAGAAAAGAGGGCACCTGGTGCCCCATCCTCGATCTCTCCATTCTAAACACATTCCTGGTGATCCGAAAATTCAAAATATTCTCCCTCCAGCAGCTTCTACCCATGCTCTCCAAGGACGCTTGGCTAGCCACCCTGGATCTAAACGAGGCCTACCTCCACATTCCTATCAGGGAATCATGCAGGAAATATCTCTGCTTCAGGGTAGGATCTCAACACTTTCAGTTCTGTGCGTTTCCCTTTGGCTTATCTACTGCTCCCAGAATTTTCACAAAATGCCTGGCTCTGGCCATTGCCTTTTGCAGACAAAGAAATATTTAAATTTACCCCTACTTAGACAACTGCCTTATTCAGGCAGACAGCCAAGAAAAGCTGCTCAAGCACCTGGCCTTTGTAAAGACCCTACTAACCTCCCTAGGGTACACAATCAATGAAAAGAAATCAAAACGGGTGCCCACCCAAAGGATTATCTTCCTGGGAGCAAGTCTGGACACAGCATCCCAGATGGCATACCTTACACCAGAGAAACAAATTTTCCTGACATCCTGCTTCTCTCAACTGGCCACCAGGACCCAGCTTTCTGCAAGGAAAATCCTGCAAGCTCTGGGGTTTATGGCATCTTGCATTCTCCTCATTCCATACGTCAGACTGCATATGAGGAAACTTCAATGGTACCTAAAGAGTCTTTGGTGTAAGCACTCTCAAGACTTAGAAACTCTTCTACCTATAATTCCTCGTCTCAGAAAGGAATTTCTTTACTGGGCAACAGCATGCTCCCACAACAAGGGACTGCCCTTCTTCCCCAACCCCGCCACTCAGACCCCCACCATAGACGCATCAGTCTATGCTTTGGGTGCACACCTGGACAGCAGGTGCATACAGGGCCAATGGAGCCCACAGCAAATCCCCCTGCACATCAGCCAAAAAGAGATGATGGCTGTGCAATACTCCTTGTTGGCTTTCAAATCCCTTCTCTCTCCAGGGGTTCTCCTGATCAAGACAGACAACACCACTGTGATGTGGTACATCAACAAGCAGGGAAGGACTCACTCCTACCCTTTAGGCAGGCTGGCCATGACCCTTTGGCTCACAGCCTCTTCCATGCAACTACACCTATTAGCACTATACCTACAAGGCTCTCTCAACTCCCTGGCAGACCTATTAAGCAGAAACCTTCTGAACCGAAACGAGTGGCAGCTCAACAGAAGTACCTTCACACTAATAACTCAGAAATGGGGAACCCCTAAGGTCAACCTGTTAGCCTCCCACACCAACCATCAACTCAGCAAATTCTGCACCAGGGAGCATCACTGCATGATTTGCAAAGTGGATGCCCTGTCTTTCACCTGGGCCAGCCTCTCGGTCTTTGCCTTTCCTCCCCTACCTCTCATCCCAAGGGTACTGCTCAAAATAAGGGAGGAAAAACCAAGGACCATTCTTATAGCTCCAGACTGGCCCCAACAACACTGGTACCCCTTGCTGTTCAGCCTGTCCCCTCTGCCTCCATGGCATCTTCCTCAGATTCTAAAACTCCTAACCCAGAGGGAAGGGGAATTCATGCATCCCCAATTGCAGGCACTCAATTTGGCAGCTTGGCTTATTCCCTAACCCCGAACCAGTCTGCCATCCTCAGTAAACAGTTTCTGGATGATGTTCATCGTGTTACACTGCTGCAGTCATCACTCTTGGGTTATCTTGCCGTCAGGCGGTCCTGCAGTCAGCCCGAGTTCCAAAGTCTTGGTCCAGCGTCTGTTGCTGTCACTTCTTCCCTGACGTCAGTGCGCCAGGGGTATATAAGATGCATCCGATGCCATTTTCTTCTGTCTTTCTTGCTGCGCGGTGCCCGAAGCAGAAGCAGTTCGCAAGTGCCGGTCGGCCGACTCCTGAGATTTTCAAATCGAATTTCAGACCGAAGTCTTCATAAAGCTAAGTACCCCGTTGGGGAACCTTTTCTTGCCTCAATCCGATGTCAGAAAAAGTTAACAATTGCATTTCTTGTGGGAAGCAAATACCTCATAAGGACTTTCATTCTTATTGTATTCCTTGCTTAGGCCCAGACCACGACGTCACAGGCTGTCGGTTTTGTGCTAGGTTTAATAAACGAACTATTAAATGTCGGTTTGATTTCGCCCGACATTATTTTGGTAGGAAATTTAATTATACCATGCCATTGGAGCAACCGACGACAGGAATACATAAAAAACACAAAGATAAGGACAGGCAGCCGAAATCCAAACCGGACTCTGAGGCCTCTGCTAGACCGGTCGCCGGTTCTCCAGTTTTCAGTGATGTGCCTACGCAGCCCCTGACGACTGCTGATTTAGAACCCCAGGCAACATCCGATTCACAAGCGGAGATTGCTAGGCCTCCACAACCTTTAGGCCCTTCCGACTCCTTACCTGAAGGAGATTCCGGTGCAGTTGAAATGCCTTCAGTTGCAGAAGGTGTCTTCAGACTGACTACACTCACTATTAAATCCTATGCAAAACTGAAAACTCCTTTAAAAACATCTCCAGTACAAGGCCTCATGCCTAGGAAAAGATGCTTAAGATGGCTGAAGACTTAATTACCCTAATCAGGGGTTCCCATCCCCCTCCTGATAAAAGGCCAAGGCAGGAGGAGGACTACGCTTCTTCTGACCAGGTTTCAATTTCCTCAGACTCTTCTGAGGAACAGGAATATTCCTTTCCCCCTTATGAAGATTCTGATGCTGAAGAGTCTATCCCTTCTGCATCTCCCCCAGAAGACCACTCTTTTGGGGAAACCTTACATACTATGAGGGAACATTTCCACTGGGAAGGCCAGGATTACTCTGATTCGAAGAAAAGGCACCGAGAGTTCCTTTTACTACCCTAGCACAGACCACTTGCAATTCCACCTGTGTTAGACATTGTGGATGATGTTTATTCAGAATCTAGCCTTAACCCAGATTCTCTGCCTCCTGCACCAGCCAAACCAGACAGATACTACAGAGTCCCTGACTCACACAAATTCCTGTATAAAAGCCCTGTTGCTGACCCAGAAACCATTTCCCAGGGTCCCAAAGGGGTTAAAGCCTCTACTGCTAAAAATCCTGTGCCCTCTGAAAGGGATTCTAGAGCACTAGACAGATGGGGAAAGAAAGTATATACCTCAGCTACTCTAGCTATGAGGGCCTTAAATTGTCAGTTTCACATGCTGAAATACCAACAATATCTGATGTCTCAATTAAAACAAAAAATGCTCGCACATACAGACCAGCCAGATTACAAGGAAATGCAAGATTTGTTGCATTCATCTGAACAAGCGGGAGAACATACTTTGCAATGTGGATTTGATTCATTGGAAGCTTCTTGTAGAGCAGCGGTCACAGGGTCTGTCATACGTAGGCATGCTTGGTTAAAAGAACAAACTTTACCTGATCATGTTAAAGCAAAGTTATTGGATGCACCCTTAGAGCAGGATGTTTTATTTGGTGTAAAAGCAGAAGAAGTTTTAAAGAAAATGGAGGATAAGGCAAAATCTATGCAGACGGTCAAGGATTTTTTTACAGGTTCAACCTCCTCGTTTCAGCAGAAATTGGCCAACCAAAAACCGGTCCTTTCCAGCTTCTGCCAGACCACAGAGGGGCAGATACAGACGCCCAAGAGGCAGAGGCCAGCCACAAGGCTGTTACCAGCCTCGACAATGGAGTGCCACAACACTAAAAGGAGGAGAAGACAGGTCTCAAACTACCAGAAGACAAACACAATGACTTACCCCTCGGACTACCAAGCAAAATCCTCTTGTTAGCTCCCTTGGGGGGGAAAACTAGCACTTTTTGCAGACAATTGGCACATCATCACAAAAGACAAATGGGTCCTAAATATTGTTTCTCAAGGATACAGATTCCACTTTCACGCTTTGCCAAGGATAAAAGGAATGCCAAACCTGCCACCAAATCAATGGGCAGAGGCTCAAAAGCAAATTTCAGCTGTCATGGACATGAGAGCCATTCAACAGGTTCCTACACAGGAGCAAGGACAAGGATTTTACTCAAGACTGTTTCTAGTTCCCTAAAAGGACAAAGCCTGGAGACCCATTCTGGACCTCTCAATTCTAAACACATACCTGGAAGTACCCAAATTCAAGATGCTAACACTACAGCAACTTCTTCCCATGCTGGGCAAGAAGGCTTGGCTAGTAACGTTGGACCTCAAGGAGGCATACCTGCATGTCCCTGTCAGACAAAATTGCAGAAGATACCTCCGATTTATTGCAGGTTCAACCCATTACCAATTCTCTGCACTACCCTTTGGCTTATCTACTGTGCCCAGGGTTTTCACAAAATGCCTGGCACCAGTAATTGCATACTGCAGACAAAGAGGGATTCAAATATATCCATACCTGGACGACTGCCTTATTCAAGCAGAAAGCAAGGACATTCTGTTAAAGCATCTGGCGTTTGTCAAAAACCTACTAAGTTGCCTAGGGTACACAGTAAACGAAAATAAGTCAAAACTAGTGCCCTCACAAGACATAATATTCCTGGGTGCCAGCTTAAATACAATGGCCCAGATGGCTTACCTCACGCCAGACAAGCAAAGACAACTGACTCAATACTTCAAAATGATGGCAACAAAGACCCAACTCCCTGCAAGAAAAATTCTGCAGGCCTTGGGATTCATGGCATCTTGCATACTACTAATACCATTTGCAAAACTGCATATGAGGAAATTACAATGGTATCTGAAAAGCATATGGTCTCAACACAGCCACAGCTTGGAAACAATAATTCCACTCATTCCCTGCCTTCAACAGGAGTTTTTATGGTGGGCTCAGGCATGTCACCTCAACAAGGGTCAGCCTTTCACCTTACCCACAGCCAGGCAAACTATAACAACAGATGCATCGGATTATGCCTGGGGAGCACTCATGGCAGGACAGGGTATTCATGGCAAATGGTCTGCAAACCAAAGGCATCTACATATCAATCAAAAAGTGATGCTAGATGTACAAAATGCCCTAACAGCTTTCAAGGACTTCCTACATCCAGAACAACTCCTAATTAAGATGGACAACACCATAGTGATGTGGTACATAAACAAGCAAGGGGGCACACACTCCTACCCCCTTATGCAGACAAGCAATGACCTTGTGGAACACAGCACTGACCTACCAAGTTCAACTACAAGCACAATTCCTGCCAGGAAAGAAAAACACACTGGCAGACGATCTAAGCAGAAACATCACAGATCCTCACGAGTGGAAACTAGATCCACAAGTATTCGCAATGATAACTCAAAAATGGGGGTGCCCAGACATAGATCTGTTTGCTTCCCCCCAAAACTACCAGCTACGGAAATTCTGCACAAGGACATACCACACACTAGCTTGGAAAGTGGACGCCCTCTCATTCAGTTGGAAAACATTGACAGTGTATGCCTTTCCTCCACTGCCTCTTCTAGCAAAGGTGCTGCTGAAAGCCAGATTAGAGAGGCCACAAATGATACTCATTGCTCCAGACTGGCCACGCCAACACTGGTATCCAATACTAAGGAACATGGCTCAAGGCCCACCATAGATTTTGCCTACAATTCCTCACCTGCTCACTCAGCAAAACAATCAGATTCTACACAGCCAGCTCAAGACTTTAAATCTGGCTGCATGGCAAATTGCCTAAATAACCAGTCAACACTTCTCTCTAAAGCTGTGATGGACGTCATTCTGGAGGCCAGGAGGCCCAGCACCAGGAAAGTCTATTCAGACAAATGGAAAAGATTCTGCGCCTGGAACCAGGCTGAAGGCCAAAATCCCCTTGTCCCAAATATTCCTCAGATTCTTCAATATTTAACTGAGATGTTGCCAAAGGACTTTCCTTCTCATCTATTAAGATCCACACCTCAGCTGTTTCAGCTCAACACGAATCCTCCTATTTTTTCACATCCATTACTAAGACAGTTCCTCAGAGGGGCTAAAAACATAAGACTGCCCCGGAGAGCACCAACACCAACTTGGGATCTCAACTTTGTTCTTGAAAAGCTTACACTTCCACCCTTTGAACCAGCTTTCACTGCTGATCTACAGTTCCTGTCATGGAAAACTGCCCTGCTGCTAGCAATAACTTCAGCACGAAGAGTCTCAGAACTACAGGCCCTAATGGCAGTGGAGCCTTTCATCATTTTTCATCAAGACAGAGTCTCTTTATGAACTAACCCTTCCTTTATGCCAAAGGTGGTATCCAGTGTGGCCCTAAACCAAACCATTCATTTGCCCACCTTTTATCCAAACCCCCAGAACAAAGGGGAAAGGCTCCTACACTCTTTGGACATTCACAGGCAATTACGTTACTACTTGGATAAAACTAAGGCTTTCAGAAAATCTGACCAGCTCTTTGTATCCTATGCTGCAGGATCTCAAGGAAAAGCTATCTCAAAACAGACCATTTCAAAATGGATAGGACATTGTATCCGTTTCTGCTACACACACCATGGGAAATCTGTGCCTGGTAACATCAGGCCCCATTCCACCAGGGCTACAGCAACATCAACAGCCTTCCTCAGAGGGATACCAACCAAGGATATTTTGGAGGCTGCAACTTGGAGTTCAGTGCACACCTTCACCAAGCACCATCACTTACCTCTATACTTTAAAACCAGAGCTGGCTTTGCCACTGCAGTTCTGCAGGGCCTACTAGCCTCTCCAAACCCTGTTTAGTTCCACCACCCATACTTAGCTTTGGGATTCAACCCAAGAGTGATGACTGCAGCAGTGTAACACGATGAACATAGTACAGTTTTGTACCTACCATAAATGTAGATGTTCGAGTGTTCACACTGCTGCAGTCCAGGTTACCCTCCCTCCATCCCCTCTGAACTAGATGGACTTATCTATTCCTTTCTATCCTATACAACCTCTGTGGTGTATTTGCTTGTGACTGAAGGTATTGTTTTATTTTTATATGTATATTTTTATATAGCAGTATGTATTGCCTACCTATTGGAGGCACCTGACATCCGGGGCAAGAAAAAAGAAAATGGCGTCGGATGCATCTTATATACCCCTGGCGCACTGACGTCAGGGAAGAAGCGACAGCAACCGACGCCAGACCAAGACTTTGGAACTCGGGCCGACTGCGGGACCGCCTGACGGCAGGATAACCCAAGAGTGATGACTGCAGCAGTGTGAACAGTCAAACATCTACATTTATGGTAGGTACAAAACTGTACTTTATCCATGAGGCCAGACACCTTAGCACCAGAAAGTCTTATGCAGATAAATGGAAAAGGTTCTGCACCTGGATCCAGGCTAAGGGAGCCAATATGGCACAGCCATCCATCTCTCTCATCCTGGATTACTTAGCTGACCTACTTCAGTGGTCTGTCTTTCTCCTTTATAAAAATTCATGCCTCTGCTATTTCTGCTCATTTTCCCACTGAGCAGCCCCTTTTCTCACACCCTTTGATCAAACAGTTCCTCAGAGGGGCTAGCAACTTGAGGCCCCCCCAGAAGGGCACCAGCTTGGGACCTTAACTTTGTCTTGGAAAAGCTCACCCTGCCTCCTTTCGAACCAGCTTCTTCTGCAGAGCTACAATTTCTCTCCTGGAAGACAGCATTCCTTCTGGCCATCACTTCAGCCAGAAGAGTCTCTGAGCTGCAAGCACTCATGGCTGTGGAACCCTTCATCATCTTCCATGCAGACTGGGAATCCTTCAGAACTAACCCATCCTTCATGCCCCAGGTGGTGTCCATTGTGGCTCTCAACCAATCCATTCATTTGCCCACCTTCTTTCCTATTCTCCATAACAAGGGGGAAAGGATTTTTCACTCTCTAGATGTGCACAGACAGCTCAGATACTATCTGGACAGGACTAAATCCTTCAGAAAGTCTGATCAAATGCTGTTTAGCTTTGCTACAGGGGCAGAAGGCAAAGCCATCTCCAAGCAAGCCATTTCCAAATGGATAGCACACTGCATCCATTTCTGCTGCAAGCAGCATGGTACGCCTCCCCCCAAGGGGGGGTCAGGACACACTCCACCAGAGCAGCCTCTACCTCTGCAGCTTTCCTCAGAGGAGTGCCCACCAGGGACATCCTGGAGGCTGCCACTTGGTCATTTGTTCACACTTTTACCAAGCATTACCACCTGCCTCTCTTCTCCAAATCCAGGGCAGGGTTTGCCTCTGCAGTCTTGGAGGACATCCTAGCCAGCCCCTAGATTCCTTGACTACCACCACCCATTTCCTCAGCTTTGGGAATCTACCCAAATTTGATGACTGCAACAGTGAAACACAAAGAACATACATAAATGTAGGTGTATTGCAGTCCTCGTTTCCCACCCTCCACCCCCCTTTTTTCTCTTTCTTCTTTTGTTATCATTTTTCCTTGTTCTCCTTTCTTTACATATTGGTATTTATTTTCCACTGGTGGAATTCTTCCACCAGAACCTGGGCTCCTGACAGGTTAGGGCAAGAAAAACTGATGTAATGGCATCTGCTGCCGTACTTTATACCACTGATGACCTGACGTCAGTCCTCAAGCTACAGCAACCGATGCAGAAATACTAAGTATCTGGTATTTGGGCCGGCCGAGGGCTACCCTGGCAGGGATAACCCAAATTTTGTGACTGCAACCGTGTATACACTTGAACATCTACATTTATGGTAAGTGTACACATTTGTACTTTCCCTTGAGTCATACTTCTCTGACCACATCAGAGCAGGAGGACTATTGAAACTGAAGCGCTGGCTCAGAGGTTATTGGAGACATCCTTGTTTCTCTGAGCTTTGGCATTAGCTCAACTCCGACTCCCTCCTCAAGGCAGGAGTCCACAGGTTACAGACAACAGTGCCAGGGGCCACTGCTCCTGTGCAATTTATCCCAGACCCTCTGCCTTTGAGGTTGTGGGGAGGGCCTTCTCATTACCTTGAGAAAGGATCTTACCCTCCCTCCACTGACTCTGAGCACTGATCTTATCATGTGTACTCCACCAGGACAGCCACCCCATTCCAGCCTTCAGCCAGTCCTTAATGCAGGACTTTCACCCCTGTTGTGATAACTCACTAGACCATCCCACTGATGAGGTCCCTAGAAGGAGAATGTGTGAAAAAAGGTACCTAGATTTCTCCACAGGAATCTGTCACTGAAGACACTGACTTTGATAAGGGGGTGAGGGTCCCCCAGAACTCCACCCAGTGTCTCTTTTGGAGAGAGAATACAACTCCTTAAACAGAGAGATGGGTGGTCTTAAGAATGGGTGGTCTTAAGAAACTCCTTCCAGGAGGAGGCAAGTTTTTCTGGAGGCATTCGGGGCTAGCTCGGATTTCTCTGGCTGATGAGTTAATCAACTTTATCTTCTGCCGAGCATGGAAGGAACCCAATACAACAAAACCTATCCCTAAGGGACCCTACATGTTTCTAGCCCCCCTAAAGATAGGGACTACTGGAGGCAGATGCCATGGTGGTGGCAGCAGACACCGACAGAGCTTGCAGAACAGAGCTCATCTGTACACCCTCCTAATAAAGAATGGAGGGTGCTGGACAGGCTCGGCAAGAGCATTTATGTCTCAACAACATTTGCCATTTGGTCGCTGAATTATTTGACTCATTTCACCAGGCTACAAAGGGATTTGATTAAGAGATTTCCAAATCCCTTTTGGGGTCTACATCTGTGAAGAACCTGAAGAAAGCTTCTTTACAACTGGCCACCCTTCACTCCATCTCCAGTGTGTCCATGAGATTAATCTTTCATGAGGCAGAGGGTACCTCTAGGGCTTGCAGGTTCAGGCATAATGATCAGGAGGCATGCCTAGATGCACTTGTGTGATTTTCGTGGAGCCCTTTAAGTCTTCATTCAATGCACCCTTTGATGGATCATCTTTGTTTGGCCCCAAAGTTAAAGAAACACTCTGCAGAAGTGAACACGATGGAAAGACTCTTATCTGCCTTTGAGATTCGTTTTTCTAATCCTCAGAGATCTTTCTCCAGGAATTGGTGAGGTAGTAGAAAGATATGGTTTCATAAGTCTTAAAGGCCTTTCCAGGAGTTGTGAGGAGATAGTTCCTCCCAGGGCACATGGGTGAACTCTAATGGAAGGCGTTGCTTTCTTGGCAGAGGTGCCATGCTGAACCAGGGCTTTAAAGATACATTCTCTGACAGACCCTATCATTGCTCCTGAAGGATTATCCAATTGCTGCAAGCTGGAGGCAGTCAGAGGGTACTTATCTGTGCACCTAGAAGCCTGGGCATTCATCACAGAAGACACCAGTTTGCTGAAAATCATATCTAGAGGTTATTTCATACCATTTTCCCAAATTCTCCCAACATAAATGAAAAACATCCCTGATGTTCCAGTCAGTTGGAGGGAGAATTGGAAATACAAACGCTGCTAGAAAAGAGTCATCCAAAAAGTCCCCCAGACCAACAAGGATCCAGAATTTACTCAAGATTTTTTTTAATGCCAAAGAAGACGGGGGACTTGAGACCATTTCTGGATCTCAGCAGACTCAGCCAGTGCATTAAATATTCAGCGCCCTGGATGGTCACGATTCAGTCCATTTTACCTCTTCTACAAAACGATGATTGGATGGGCTGAGTTGATCTTCAAGATGTGTACTACATTATTAAAAATGAACAGTCGCACAAGAAGATACCTGCTCTTCTTGCTGGGAGCTAGCCATTCAGTGCAGAACACTGCCCTTTGATCTCACACACAGCCCCCAGGGTGTTCACCAAATGCATGGTGCTGGTAGCAGCTCACCTGAGACTGCTGGTATCCAGAGTGTTTCTGTATCTAGACAACTGGCTCCTAACCTTCTCATCCAAGCATCTGTTGAGTCAAGCGAGGGACTACTTGCTCCAGTTATGTTGCTGTTTGGGTATCACATATCAAATCTCAGTTTATTCCAACACAAAACATGGAGTTCATAGGTGCTCATTTAGACATGACCAACCAGATAGCTTCACTTCCTGTAATAATAGTTGGCATTCTGAGGTCATGAAGTTGATTTCTCCTTCCCATCAGACACCATGGCTAGTCCTCCAAGTGTTAGGATCGATGGCAGCCTCACTAACTCTGGTCCCATTAGCCAGGTATCATATGGGAGTCCTTCAATGGACTCTATCCACACAATGCTCTATACTTTTGCAGCCTCTGAGTGACAGTCAAGATGTCCACAATTTGCATGAAGTACCTTCTTTGGTGGATATATTCTAAAGAAGCATCTCAAGATCATCCCTTTGTTCTCCCTCAATAGTAGCCACAGTCACCACAGATGTTTCCCAAATGGGGTGTGGGCGGCACTTCTTGGGGAGGACAGCCCAAGGTGCTTGGTCTCTGGAAGAGGGCAATCTGTGCATCAGTGCCCTGTAGATGAGAGCCGTCCTACTAGCTTTGCAGGCCTTTCAAGATGTTCTGTTTTTGGGGATGATTACTGACATGTCAATACATACTGCAGTCTGGTATGTCAACTAATGTCGGGGAGCCAGATCTTACCCATTATGTCGAGAAGCAATGACAGTGTAGCTATGGGTAATCTGTTCTGGTAGTTTTCTTTTGGCAGTGCACATTCTGGGGAAAGCAAACATGCTTGCAGACAGACTAAGCAGGTCCATTTTATTGCCTGATGAGTGGTCTCTCAAACAGTGGTGGAAGAGATTTTTTATCGATGAGGTCAACCTTACTGCTATCTTTTTTGCTTCTCCCTTCAAGAAGTGCAGCAGATTCTTCACCCTGATCACTGTCACAGGGAGAATTACCAAGAGATGCTCTAGTCCACGATTGGCCTTTGGATCTCCTATATGCTTATCCCCTATACCATTAATCCCTAAACTGCTACAGAAGGAGTTTCGGTTGAAGAGCATAATCATCCTCATTGCACCCTTTTGACCTCGACCTAGTTTCCCTTCCTCTGGCCTCATCTTGTTTATCCTGCATGGATACTGGTCAATGTCCAGACTTCTATCTCACCTGACAGATATGACATCCAGATATCAGTGGCCTCAAGTTAAACAGTGTTCCTCCAATTCCACTGATGGCTAGACAGTCCAGGCTTTCTTCCTCTGTTCGACAGATTCTTTTATACTCTCAGAAGATTTCCACTAGGAGAACTTAACAAAAGAGTAAATGGAAAAGGTTTTCAATATGGGCCCTTCATAGAGGTTTGGATCTTTTCTCCGCCCCAGTCTTAGCAGTTCTTGATTGTTTGGCCTCCATTGTTAACAACAGGGTGAGTTACTCTACTGTCAAAGTTCAACTACCAACCATTTCAAATTTTCATTAATTTGATAATCTCGAGGAAGCTATTGTACAGTGATTATGCAAAGCTTTCTTCAAAGGTACCTTTCTACTCAGGCCCCCAGTTAGAGATACTACCCCCCTTGGGAGCTGACTATTCTCAAGTTTCTGTCATGGAAAACTTTCTGGTTGCTATTACATCTGCTAATTGAGTATCTGAACTCCAAACCTTTTCTGCAAGACCCCCGTACTTTGTCTTTCATAAAGATAGTCTTTCCCTACGCACAAACTCTTCCTTTCTACCTAAGGTGGCTTCCGAATCCAACTTAAGTCAGGTCATCAATTTACCCATGTTCTTCCCTAATTTCTTACGCAAAGGTGAATATATGCTTCATTTTCTGTATGTACATAGCAGCTGAGGATGTTCTTCGTTCCCCATTGCTGCAGTCCTTACTATTGGGTGTAGTCCGCTGTCCAGTCGGCCCGAATACCAGAGTATATGGCTGACGTCGGTCAGGGCGCATTAGACTGACGTCAGTACGTCAGGGTACTAATGCGCATGACCGACGTCATATCCTCAGTCTTTTTTGCCGCATGGTCCGATGCAGAAGCAGTTTTGCGAGTGCAGGTTGGCGTTCTGAAATATTTCCGAAACCGGAGTTTCAGACCGAAGCAGAGTTGGCTAAGTACCCGTTGGGGAACATTTTGGTTTTTCTTGCCTCAGTATTTAACCGGATGTCAGAAAAGTGAATAACTGTATTTCTTGTGGGAAACAGATACCTCATAGGGATTACCATACCTTGTGTATACCTTGTTTAGGGCCTGAGCACGACGTTGTTGGTTGCCGCTCTTGTGCTAGGTTTAACAAACGCACTATTAAGAGGAGGTTAGACTGTGCCAGGTTAGTGTTTGGGAAGCGTTGCAATTATAAAATGCCGTCGGATGCTCCGACGCCCGCTTCGTCAAGAAGCGCAAGGACAAACAGCGAAGCCTAGGGTTGATGAACCGCAGTCCCGGACGCCGGTTCTTTAGAAGGCTCAGTGGAGCCAGAGGTTTTGCCAGGAGTTTCCATGGAGTCACAGGCAGAAACTTTACTGTTACAGGATGTGCCTTCTCAGGAGGTAGGCCAGGCTGAGGGGCTTCTCAGGTAACTGTTCTTCCCTCTCTTCCCAAGGTAGTTAGAGCCTCTCCTTCTGTTGCCAAAACTTCTTTGAGAGGTAGGCCAAGTTCAGCTTCAGTGGGGGCTTCTCCTAGCATTTCGGTTCTGTACCTAAGAAACATATGCTTAAAATGGCAGAAGATTTGATTACTATGATTAGAGGTTCTATGCCCCTCCTGATAAGAGGCCTAGGGTGGAACCGAGTTTGATAGTTTTGAACAGTGTTCAGAGGCTTCTGAGTCTTCTGGAAGATTTGCAGGAGTATCCTCCTTATTCTGATTCTGATGTGGATGATTCCACTCCTACAGCTTCTCCTCCTGAGGATTTCTCATTTTCAGAGACTCTGCATTCCATGAGGGAGCACTTTAAATGGGAAGGCCAGGATTACTCTGATTCCAGGAAAAGGCTTAGGGAATTCTTGTTTTTACCCCAGCATAGGCCCTTAGCTATACCTCCTGTGTTGAATGTGGTGGAAGATGTTTTGCAGAGGCTTCCTGAACCCTGACTCTTTGCCTCCTGCTCCTGTTAAACCTGATAGGTATTATAGGGTGCCCGAAGCTCATAAGTATTTGTTTAAGAGTCCTAGGGCGGACCCAGAAACTGTTTCTCAGGGGCCTAAAGGGGTTAAGGCCTCTGTGGTTAAAAATCCTGTTCCCACTGATAAAGAGGCAAGGGCTTTGGATAGGTGGGGAAAGAAAGTGTATACTTCTTCCACTCTAGCCATGAGAGCGTTGAATTGTCAGTTTCACATGCTAAAATATCAAAATTATCTCCTTTCACAATTGAAATCTAAGGTGGATGCTTTGGCGGAAGGTCTTGAGTGTAAAGAGTTGCTGGATTTGGTTCATGTGTCTGAACAAGTGGGTAAGCATTCTTTGCAATGTGGTTTTGATGCTGTACAGGCCTCCTCGAGGGTGGCTGCCACTAGTTCTGTTCTTCGCAGGCATGCCTGGTTGAGGGATCAGAATTTAGCTGAGCATGTTAAGACAAGGATTTTGGATGCTCCTTTACAGTCTGATGTGTTGTTTGGTTCGCCTGTGGAAGCAGTTTTAAAGAAAATGGAGGACAAAGCTAAGTCTATGCAAACTGTTAAAGATTTTTGCAGGTGCAGCCACCAAGTTTAGTAGAAATTGGCCTGCTAAGGGGTGGACATATCCTGCTTATGATTCCCAGTCTAGGGGTAGGTCTAGACGTGGTAGGGGCAGGGCTCAAGGTTCTTTTAGGCCTAGAACAGGGGGTTCACCTGCTCAGACTTCTGGTGAGGGCAGGGGTCAGTCCTTTCGTAAACAGACCCAATGACCTGCCTTTTCAGCTGCCAGTAGATTCTCGTCTGGCAGCTCCTTTGGGAGGAAGACTGTCTCTTTTCAAAGAAAATTGGGATTTAATTACTCAAGACAGATGGGTGTTGGATATCATTCACCACGGTTACAGGTTTTATTTCCATACAATGCCCCTTTCAAAGGCATGCCAGACGTTCCTCCTCCACAAAGAAAAGAGGCTCACAAGCAAGTTTCTCAGTTACTCCAGATGGGGGCCATTCAGCCAGTCCCTGTATCAGAAAGGGGCCTAGGATTTTATTCTCGCCTGTTCCTAGTACCAAAGAAGGGGAACACGTGGAGACCAATTTTGGATTTATCTCTCCTCAACACTTATCTGGACATTCCCAAGTTCAAGATGTTGACGTTACAACAGCTTTTACCTCTGCTGGGCAAAGATCACTGGATGGTAACTTTAGATCTCAAGGAAGCTTACCTTCATGTGCCTATAAGGCTAAGTTGCAGGAAGTATCTGCGGTTTCGAGCTGGAAATTCTCATTATCAGTTCTCTGCATTGCCCTTTGGCTTATCTACTGCCCAGAGTATTCACAAAGGTTCTGGCTCCAGTGATAGCTTACTTCAGGCTACAAGGAATTCAAATCTATCCTTACTTGGACGACTGCCTGATTCTGGCTCAAGAAAAGGAAGACCTTCTACAGCATCTGGAATATGTTATAGCAGTGCTAAGATGCCTAGGGTATTCTGTGAACGAAATAAAGTCCAGTCTAGTACCCTCTCAAGACATGTGCTTTCTGGGTGTGAGACTGAATACAGCAGCCCAGATGGCCTTTTAACCCCGGACAAACAAAAGAATCTATCACTTTACTTCCATCAACTATCTCATCAGTCCGTGCTGACTGCAAGGACAGTCCTTCAAGCATTAGGGTTCATGGCATCTTGTATTCTGGTGCTTCCCAATGCCAAACTGCATATGAGGAAGCTACAATGGTATCTCAAAATGTATGGACACAGCACTGCCAGGATTTGGACACTGTCATTCAAATAATACCTTGCCTTCAAAAGGAATTTTGTGGTGGGCTCAGGAATGTCACCTAAACAAGGGACTCTCTGTGACCCGCCAGAGGCGAGTCAGATTTTAACGACAGATGCCTCGGACATTGCTTGGGGAGCTCATCTAAATGGAAAGTGGATACAAGACAAGTGGCCTGCCAGACTACAGCATCTACATATCAACATGAAGGAGATGTTAGCAGTCCAGTTTGCATTAATGGCTTTCAAGGAGTTACTTCTTCCAGGGCAGGTGTTGATTCTAACAGACAACACAACTGTCATGTGGTACATCAACAAGCAAGCCGGGACACATTCTTATCCTCTATGCAGGCAAGCAATGATTTTATGGGACACTGCGCTAAGCTTGCAACTAACTCTTCAGGCAAGGTTTCTGCCAGGAGCACAGAACTCCTTAGCAGATGTGTTAAGCAGACAAATCATGGATCCCCACGAGTGGAAACTGGATCTTCATGTATTTCAGAAATTGACAGTGTCATGGGGAACTCCAGACATAGATCTGTTCGCTTCTCCACTAAACCACCAGCTGCCAAAGTATTGCACAAAGGGGTTTCATCACACAGCTTGGAAAGTGGATGCTCTGTCTTTCAGTTGGAAAAACCTTCATGTGTATGCCTTTCCACCTCTGCCTCTTCTTCCAAAGGTACTATTAAAGGTCAGACAAGACAGGCCAAGGATGATTTTGATAGCTCCAGATTGGCCTCGGCAACACTGGTACCCACTACTACGGAGTCTGGTAAAGACGCCTCCATGGCCTTTACCTCTGATTCCTCATCTGTTATCTCAGAAGGACGGTCATCTGCTCAATGTCAAGCTTCACTCTCTTCATCTAACAGCCTGGCATATTCTGTGTTGAAACACAGCAGGTCTCAACTTCCTCAACAAGTTTTAAATGTGATTATGGAAGCTAGAAGACCTAGTACAAGGAAAGTGTACGCAGAAAAATGGAAGATATTTTTATTTTGGAGTACAGCAAAGAATTTGGAGATTTCTGAGCCTAATTTGAGTGTGGCTCTTCAATATCTTACTGAGTTATTGGACAAAGGTTTGTCCTTCTCTTCCATTAAGATTCATGCTGCAGCAATTTCAGCTCACTATGATTGTGACCCACCATTGTTTTCGCATCCTTTGTTCAAGCAGTTTCTTAGAGGGGCAAAGAATATAAGACGCCCACGTAGAGCTCCTACTCCTGCTTGGGATCTCAATTTTGTGTTGGAAAAACTTACTCTACAACCTTTTGAGCCTGCGGCTACTGCTGAATTGAAATACTTGTCATGGAAGACTGCTTTTCTGTTGGCCATTACTTCTGCAAGAAGGGTGTCTGAGTTGCAGGCCCTTATGGCAGTAGAGCCCTTTTTGATTTTCCATAAGGATAGGGTATCATTACGTACTAATCCTTCCTTTATGCCTAAGGTGGTTTCTAGTGTGGCTTTAAACCAAACTATTAATTTGCCTACTTTTTATGCAGACCCCCAAAATAAAGGGGAAAAGATTTTGCACACTTTAGATGTACACAGGCAATTGCGTTATTATTTAAGCAGGACTAAAGATTTTAGGCAGTCTCAGCAGTTGTTTGTTTCTTTTGCTTTGAGTTCGCAGGGCAAGCCTGTGTCAAAACAAACTATTTCTAGGTGGATTGGCTTTTGCATTACATTTTGTTATTCCCATCATGGCAAGGAGATTCCAGCTGGGATTAGGCCTCATTCCACTAGGGCTACTGCCACTTCAACAGCATTTCTAAGGGGGGTGGCAACTAAGGATATTTTGGAAGCAGCTACTTGGAGTTCAGTGCATACTTTCTCTAAGCATTATCACCTTCCTATCTACTCTAAGTCTAGGGCTGGTTTTGCCACAGCTGTTTTACAAGGCATGTTGTCAGCTCCTGCTTCTTTATGATTTGCCAGCCTCCCTTACCTCTGCTTTGGGATTCTACCCAATAGTAAGGACTGCAGCAATGGGGAACGAAGAACATAGTACAGTTTTGTACCTACCATAAATGTAGATGTTCAAGGATCCCCATTGCTGCAGTCCAATTTACCCTCCCTCCTTCCCCTCTGTGTTTAGGGGTGGTTGTGTAGGTGAGGTTACATGCTGATATTTTTTGTATATATTCTTGTATATATTGTACATATTTTTGGTGCAGGTATTTTGGGCCTTGTCTTTTTAGGGTCTTCTGACATCTGGGGCAAGAAAAGACTGAGGATATGACGTCGGTCATGCGCATTAGTACCCTGACGTACTGACGTCAGTCTAATGCGCCCTGACCGACGTCAGCCATATACTCTGGTATTCGGGCCGACTGGACAGCGGACTACACCCAATAGTAAGGACTGCAGCAATGGGGATCCTCGAACATCTACATTTATGGTAGGTACAAAACTGTACTTTTTCTTTACACATAACATGGACTCTCAGAAAATCTGATCAGTTGTTTGTCTCTCCTTCCAAGAACAAATTGGCTAAAGTGACTCTAGCCAAATTGTTAACTGTGTGTATAGCCTGTCTCTCTAAAGAAAGAGGTTTAGTTTTACCAAAACCCTCCCAAAGCACATTCCATGAGATAGGTAGCCACTTCATCAGCCTTCTGGTCAGAAGCTTCCATAGATGATATTTGTGCAGCTGCCACTTGGTCCAATGCTCTTACTTTTATTATTCATTGTAAATTAGACATCATTTCCAGAAATAGGGCAGCATTTGGTTCCGTTGTACTCAGGAGTATCCTTCCATGAGGATCGCCCAAGGTTCATCTAGCTGGGGACCCTGTCCCATCAGTTGAGGAATGAATGAAAATGACAACATCAGATAGAAAAGCTATGCACTCACCATAAAGATGCATCTTCAGAAGGAACCTTGACGACTGGATGGGAGATAGGAAATTTACCCCATGTCAGTCACCCTGCTAGACAGGGGTCCAGGGAAGTAAATATTGTGGGAAGAAATAGCCAGGGAATTGTTATAGCTAGGCTTGTATAGGCCCTAGGGCCGATAGCCTAGTACCAACCTATGAATCTATGTTGTCCGTTTTCATTCTTCCTCAACTCCCCACCCTGCAACCCCCTCCCCTCCAATTCTAGCGAGGCCTAAGAGATGTCTTTTGGGATATGTATCACTTTGGGGCAGGAACCTTGATATGAGGTAAACCAGGAGAGTGGGATATTATGGGTAAGGGGAGGAGCTTGAGATCTGGATCTGTGATCCTTGTAAATGTGGCAGAGTCTGATTCGGGACCCATCAGTTGAGGAAGAATGAAAATGAACAACATAGATGTATCGTTATGGTGAGTACATGACTTTCTTCTGTAAACACAGTTGCAGTTTATTGGGAAGTAATCACAGGAATGGAAGTCAGACCAGTTGATGAGATTTTCATTTTCTGATGTCAGATGGTCATTTATCATTATATGTTTTGTGTATTTTTGTATTGATGTGCTTGCATTTGTAAAGTTAACATTCTGCGGCACTGTATTTTCCCTACAGAGGCATTCTTGCCATTGCTTGGAGCCTGGCAGATGCAGAACTGCTGCTTAGTTGTGGGAAGGATAATCGAATCCTCTGCTGGAACCCTAACACTTCAGAGGTAAAGAGGCATTTATGCAGTTATGCATGGTATGTTCTTGTTATGCTTAAATGTATATCTACATGTGTAGCTGAGTTTTGCTAGTACAGATTTTACTCATTTATCCTTTGTTGGCTGGGTTAGTTGCACTAGGCTAGTAGGCTCTTTTCATGGGAGACCAGAGATGGTATTGATAGTAGTAGAGGAACTTTGGTCAGAGCATCACTTAACTTCCAGTACTCCTTTGAGTAGTTGCCATAGGATTTTTTATATCCACCTGACCTACCACCAACTCAAGCAGATGAGGCCTGTGTTTAATGTCTCATATGAAGGACAACACCCTTGGGAGTGCAACACCACCCTTACGCTGCACTGCAGTGTCAGCAATCATTCGAATAGTCCACAGCCTTCTGCACCAAGGACAAGTGTACTACCTCTTGTGCCACTGACACTATAATATCACTGTAATATATATCCATATAAAAATATGTGTGTGTATGTATGTGTATATATATATATATATATATATATATATATAAAAATTGCACTTTATTCATCTGCTTTTACTGTATTTGTGTTTCCTCCTACTTTATTTTGCTTTTCTTAAAAGTACTCAGTTTTATTTATTCTGCTGCATTTATTACTGCTTGGTAGTAGCTTGATTAAACTGTAACTGTTATTCTAAGCCTTTTGGTTTAAGCACTCAGGCTTCATACAGGTTGTTTTACTTTAAGAAGGTTTGTGGTCTGCACTGTTGTGGCAGGACAGGCAGCTTACATCCTTCTAAGCTGGGAACTGCTGATTGAAGGCGGTGTCTGCTATTCTGAAAGTGTATTAGTTCTGGCTTAAGCACTTGGGCTTCAGGCCAGTTATTCTATATTGAGGGTTGGTGGTCTGCACTCTTGTGGGAGGAGAGGGTCTGTATTATAACATCGAAGTTGCAAAACTTTGAATGTTATAATATCGACACCAATGCATCGAAGGCTGAAATTAGCGAAGCCGTGGAACATTGAATTCTTACCTAGGGCAAGATTTCGGTGGGCTGTTCGTGGCTTCTCTATTTCCTTCACTGTGGTGAGATAGTTACGTACCTTAGGGAGATGGTGCAGGTTAAGGTAAGTGGATAGGTAGGAATGTATGTATGGTTTAGTGTAGGGTTAGAAGTAGGGTTTTGTTAAGTGTATGTGTGTGGATTATTTATTTTGGTGTGCTTGTGTTGTGTGTATGTTTCTTGGAACAGTGAATGTTTTCCCTATTCTGAGTGTTCGATGTTATCACATTTCGAAATTCCAAGTTCGAGCTTATGGTGTTCGATATTTTGGAATTTCGATTATGTGATATAGACCAGAAGGAGAGGCTAGATTCTGCCCCTCTGAGCTGGGAATATCTGGTCACAGGCTCATTGTGTCTGCTTATTTGAATAGTTTCTTTCTGAAATTGGTGCGCCTTGTTGCTGTAGCATAGACCAGATTCAGGCCTGCTGAATCTAGCTCTGTTTGTGTAACTTGAGCACTGATCCAGGCCATCTTTTTTTTGGAGAAGGTTCCCCTGCACCGTAGTAGCAGGAGTGTGCAGTTAGAACTTGTCTGATTGAAGACTGCTGGAACAGGGCTCAGTTTTGAGCTTTTTTCTGGTTAATTGGGTAACTTGTTTAAATCAGTTTGTTCATTTTCTATTGTTTTATATATATAAAAAAGTGTAATTTATTCATCTGCTTTTACTGTATTTTTGTTTCTTCCTACTTTATTACTAGGGACATTGACTACAACTCTGATCTGCGATATAGAACAATAAAGTATCCTTTTCTGTGCATTTAAAGTGTCTTTTGATTGTGTCTGCTTTATTTTCTTAAAAGAAATGTACTTGTTTCCCGCCTTTCTAAGCTAGTATAGTCCAGTTTTTAGGTTAGTGCTGAACTTAGGACTGTTACAAGTCTCTGTTTGCCCATACCTTAATTGGATAGAAGGAAGTTTCTTTGTTCACCTGTGAGAGAGGGGATCTTTGAGCAGCTTATCTGTCCCTGGAGGAGTGGTTTCAACCCAGAGATTAGTAGTTTATTGGCCATTTTGGGCTAATTTCTATCTCTTTCATTTCCCTGCTATAAATACCGCATTTGCCTGGTCTTGCGCGCCGGGCAGCGCCTGTTAGCTTGGGTATAACTATTCCCGGCTCCACAAAGTCTCTTCTTCAATTTTTCCCTTGGAACTAGACAAAATTTCAACTTAAACCCTCAAGCCATTCCTTTGCCCAGCCCGACACTTGCTCAAAACTCATAGCAAGCACTTATAAACCCTAGCACTAGACCTTCCTGTACTGTACAGAAGGACAAGGCTCTCTGTTCGACCTTACCAGCCATCCAGTAAAACAGTTCACTGTACCTATCCAGGCATGTCCAAAGGGCAGTTTCAGGTGTACTCTCCAGTCCAACTGGTGAATCTGGGCATTTTGAGGCAATGTTACAACTGCCTCATGTACACAGACAGCCCTCTTCTCCTACCACCAAACACTAATACATGTGAGAGATGCAATTATACAGCCAAACTGGAGGCTAAGCTCTCTCAACCAAAGACTGGATCAGACAGTCAAGAGGAGAAGGGATATACTTGCATCACACCACCAGTCTCACATATACCCATTAATTCAGCACCGGCAAAAAAACACACATAAATACATGAAAACATATTCAGAGGCTCTAAATAAAAATCTGCAAAAGCAACAGAGACCTCCAAAGCAAACATCCAAACAACCTCCACCCCCCAACACAAACCATGAAACACATACTTCACAAAACCAGTGAGCCATGCAGTCACAGCCCTTAAGGCAAAATAACATACCCAACATACTAGTAATAGGTGACTCTATAGTCAGGCACACTGACGTCCCACTCACTACTAGGCTGAATAAGGAGAAGGTTACTGTTAGCTGCCTGTTGGGTGCCAGGATCAGTCACATAACACAAGCACTCAGATCACTCCAGAACAAGTACAAATATGACTCTGTCATTGTCCATGTTGGTGTGAATGACCTGAGCCGTACTTCCCTGGACTACATGAAAAGAGACATGGAAGAGCTCTCTGATCATGTAGCCCAGGCCGGTATGACCCTGACTAGCATCCTGCCCTCACCAAGAATGATACCACAGTATAAAGAAAAAATTCTTGGTTTCAACAATTGGCTAAGTTTCTGGTGTCATTCAAAGGGGATCCAGTGTCTGTCTGCCTAAGATGACATGCTCGACAAGCCACACTGCTTCGCTAGAGACTGCTTGCACCTGTCACCCTTAAGCTTTCGTATACTGGCCAAGGCTCTTGCCACCCCCATAGTGCCTTTTTTAGGCAAGGCTCAAAAGACAAACCCACCGCCGTAAATAGCACAAGTAACAAAAAAATGAGGGTAATGCTACTCAATGCCAGAAGTCTAAACCTCAAAATGCATGCACTCGAGGCATTCCTCAGTATGGAGAAAATCGATATATGCACAGTAACAGAAACCTGGTTTAAGGCTCCAGAGAGCACCCCAGCACTACCAGGCTACAACTCATACCATACATTTTGGCCACAGAACCCGAACTGAAATACAAAAGGTGGGGGCATATCCATATTCATCAAGGATACCTACACCTTCAGGTTAGTGGGACAGCACGATGCTTCAGAGATGATCCACGTGTAACTAACAACGGGCAAAACTGCAATTCAAATTGTAGCTTGCTACAGTTCACCCACCATGTCCCAGGACCCCCATTCCGCGTTTCTGGAAACACTGGGAAACATAAAGGTCCTACCAAACACCCTAATATTGGGTGATTTCAATTACCCAAACATTAACCGGGAGAACTACTCAAGTCTAACTCCCTTGCCCAACATTTCCTAGAATTTATAAACTCAAATGCCCTGGTTCAACTAGTCAACACTCCCACCAGAGGTGACAACATATTGGACCTGATCATCACCAACATAGACGACCGGTGTTCCCCTCGTTGGTTAGATCTGACCATAAACAAATCACTTTGGATATCCACATTCTGCCACTACCCCCGGACAAGGAAACCACCGTGAAAAACTTTTCAAAAACAAACTTCACATTACTTAAGACCGAGGTGGAAAGTTTCAAAGCCCCCATGATAA